>NC_050526.1:11758283-11796866 GCF_002922805.2 Oryzias melastigma | reverse complement strand
AATTGTCTTGTTTTCTCGATTTTTAAAATGAATAATTCAGTTTGTAAACCCTGTAATCTTATGTCTGTAAAAGAAAATACTTCTTTTTATTTACCTCCCAACCATCCCCTATCATCATAAATTCATCATGGAGAAGAGCATCAGCCAATGCCTCTTAATGTTCTGAGCTCGGAGCACATTTGTATTGTCATTGAAATGTAAGGCATTCAGGGGATCAAAGGCTCCCGTCCTGAAGTGGACGCCGCGGCGCTCCACGTCAGGCTGGCCTGGTGGCGTCCTGCTCCTCTGAGCTGCATGTGTTTGGGCACAGCACCGCGTAGAAGCTGACCGCCTCATGTCTTAATTGGCTCTGCCGCAATCACGATTGATCAGACTGTACATCAGAAACTGGTGTAAATAAAGGTGTACTTTTTTTGAGTTTGTTACAGTAGCTTGCAGAGATACTGAGTTTGTTATTTTGATGAGTGACAAAATAAAGCTCCATTGTGGACAATTTTCTGCCTGTGGGTTTGTTTTCAAGGCTATAGTTTGGTTTTTATGCCCGTTTTAGCTTCAGGGATGCTTGATTGTCCATGCATGCTGCAACAAACCCTCCCTGTAGACGTGCGTTTAAAATATTTAGAGCAACGAAAGTCGCGCCAAAGTCATTTGTAAGCCATAAACATAAGCAGTAATGACATAGGTAGAAAGTTTAGAGAATCAAGTCACTAGTGAGACTCATTTTCTTCAGGTCACATGACGCTTTCTTGGTATTTCTGACATTCTTACATGCAAGTTTTACAAGCTCGGCAACATGTTCACTACAATTGGTCTGAACTTTCACTGTTCAAACCAGGGCTCAAAATAAAGCTTCAGAACTCCTCAGGTATATTTCAGGTCCCTCTCTGGTTGCAGTGCATCTCACTGAGGACTAAACAACCATCCGGGTGAACGCTGGTCTTACCCGCAGTCGTTCTGGTCTAAATTTAGCTCTGTGCTCGGCCAGTGTGCTGAAAAATTCATCGATAGCGGAGCCGCTGCTATAGAAACAGCCTTATTGGTGATCAGGTGTCACCGGAGTCCTTGTTGAACAGGTGGTGAACATCAGCGAGTACAAACAGGAAGCTAGGGGCATGCTCAGATGAAGCTGCGTGAAAGACTTGCAGCTACAGATTCTAAAGTGTCGTTAGTTGTGGAAGTTGGATTTGAGCTGCTGTCACTGATGCCATTCGAGGACATGCTGGAAACAGAACTACAACGCTGCAGCCAAAACAAGGACGCAAACAGGAAGCTCACGCTGATGGAGGTTTTAACACCTCCAACAGTGAAGGAGTTTCTCAAAGCAAAACGTCCTCACACAACTGTACCTATCAGGGACGTTTCTGATCACCAGATACTTCCTCTCTATCTCCTCACTGCTCTCTGATGGAGCTGCAGCCTGCTTAGTTCCTCAGATTCTATCCTGCGCCTTCTTTGCTCTTCTGTAATCGCCTCCATCTAACCTTCTCCCCTCCATCCTCCTTATTCTCACTAACCACCCTCATGTCCTCCTCCAAACACATTAAGCTCCTCTTAAGCTCAGCATCGTAAGAACTTCTACGATGATCTGTTCCTCTGATGTACTCATTCCTGATCCATCCTCATGACTCCCAGAGAGTACACCCAAGAAGCTCTACTACCTCCAGCTCTGCCTCCTCTCTGCCGTCTTCTTTGTCAGCTTTCTGAACACCTAATTAGCTCCATCTCTGAACAGGTTTTAGTTGACCTTATGCGGATCTGCCGGTTATGACGAGTCCAAGAAACCCGATCCTACAGGCTGTCCGATTGTATCATTTATCCCATTTGAGAGCCGGTTAAGGCGCTGCTCCAGCTGACCAGTCAGCTTTGGTTCAAGTTGCAATATGGTGCAGCCTTTGCGGTGAGCGCATGCTGGTCGCTGATGGATATCTGAGACGTGGCGGCAGCTGCTGACTTTTGACAGAGCAGGAAGAGCGCTAAGACAGCCCCCAGGGTGCTATTACTGCACTTTTCTGCTGTTAGTGGTGTCACTGCGCCTTACGGACAATTTTTGTTGAAATCCCTCAGTGCAGATCATCTAAGAGGCGGCCTTCAAATGTAGCACATGAGATGGTTTCATTTGTTATGCAACATCTTAGAAAAACACACAGGTTTTCTGAGGCATCATTGTCACTGACAGTAAAGCATGTTCCTCATTTCCCATGCAATGACTTGTCTTCTCCATCCCGGGGCGACATTCTGACCTCAATTTACATGTTGTGTTTTCCATGCAGCTCTGAGGAAACATCCTCCAACTGCAGAGTTGTCTCAGTCTGGCTCCCCGCATCCCAGAAGTGATGATTTTCACCACAACTGCTGCACGAAAACTCGTGGAATTAGGCATTTTGTAAATATCCAAAGGGAACTTTGGTATCTTCTGTGATCTCTGACATAACAATATGGTTGATTATTGGATTTTTAGTAAAGAGATTGCTGTGAAATTTAATTCAGATTTTCGCTGTGACCTCAGGATGAACTGATAATCCCTGTTTAATTTTCATCTGGTGAACACAGTCATTGGTCTAGTGCTGCCAAGAAGCATTTTTGTTTCTGCAGGAGACAAAATCTCCTTCAGAGGGAGATTACATATGCATATACAACATGGTTGTATATGTAGGACCCATTTTAGACTGATGTTGGAGGTAAGACAACATGAGCAAACCAAAAACATTAAGTGAGTTCAAGAATTTTGATGTCTGAATGTTGGACCAAAACTGCAGTTGTTCCCAGTCCACAGTGGAGAGTCTAGTAACCAAAGCCTTGTTTCCACTGAGCAGTCTGGTCCGGTAAGGAGTAGTACAGTACGGACCAGTTAATTCTGGCGAGCGTTTCCCTCAGTTAAGTCTCGCTTCCACTGAGCGGTTTGTTTTCACAGCGCGTGCGCGGTGCAGACCGCTAGCATGTCATTGCGTCATTGCAGTGCAACAACCAGAAAAGCAACAACAACGGAGGTCATCCAGCAGCTTGTCTTTTACCAGCTTTACTTCTGGTGCATCGTGTAGAACAGAAAATGTCATGTTGTTTGAAAGAAGATTGCGAGAAGAATACCACCGTAAAGAGGAAAACGGAATCGCTAGCTTAGTGCTATGTAGATGATTTCTAATGTCGTCATCATTTTCTGCCAATCAACGGGTGGGTATAGCGCCTCCGCCCCAACCGTCCTGTTCTATTTTTCTATGAACCTACAACGGATGGGGGCCCTCAAGAGGTATGGGTCCATTTAACAATGGAAACGCTCAAAATACCATATCGAACCAGACCATACTGTACAGGACTGTTCTGTGGAAACGAGGCTCAAGACATGCAGAAGATTGGTCCATGTGGTCAACACTTAAATTGCAGCAGCCTAAAAATGTTTTGATCTATTGTTAAAAGTGTTTTTTAGGGACATAGTTTCTGCAGAGTGGAAGGAGTTTATTAGGAACTCACCTCTGATTTGTGGGTGGGACTGTTGACATGGAGAAATCCCGCCTCCTCTTCCACTCCTCTCCATGCTGAGAGCTCTCTATTTACACTTTCTCCCACTAGCTTACAGCTCCTCACACCATCACTCAGATTCCAGCTCTGATAAGAAAAAACAATGACTTACATGGATCAATTTGTCTGGAAGTGGGTGCATCACAATGGAGCGGAGCAGGGAGCTTTTGGCCCACCCATTATATTTTCTACACAAATAAGCTCTTGTCAAACATAACTTTTCGTTTGCTGCTGATTCACAATTAAAATTAAAATAAAATACACAGAAATGCAATTTTAAGCTTAATTTCCCTCCATCATCAGACATTTGCAACAAGAACATGTTACGAACACAATTTTAATTGGAGTGGGTCATTAAATGAATGAAGAAGTAGAGGCTGGTTCTGATTAAAATGTCTCAGAACCATTATTTCAGTTTGGGGCTAGTTGGAAAATTGAGATAAACAGAGACTAATTAGTTCATCAATTAAATAGCTCAATATAATAAATAAGTGCAATTCATTTTTGATGGAAAACATAGTTTGTGCATGGAATCTTACTAATTATATATTAGGTATAACTTTTTAAGAAATTAATCCTTTTATTTTAAGAGTTAAGATCCAAATTGACCGGCATGCTTCAGTGAATTAGTCTGTCTCGAGAGTCAATATGTTTCAACATCTCTCATGGTTGTTTGTTCTGCTTATTTGTCCTTTTTCAAAAGGTTTAAGTTGTGTCATATCATGACAACACCCTCAGAGCTGAATCTGCACTCAGTCCGGTGCAAAACTCTCCCACTGTCCACCAGCCTCTGATTACAAAGCACAATGCAGGGCTGTTTGCACACAAGGCTGCAAACTACAGAGCATTCAGGGTTCTCATGCTGATTCATGCTCACCGTCTAAAGCAGCAACAACAAACACGTCAGTATCAGAGACCACAGATCAGCAGAAGAAGATGGGTTGCTCTAATGACATGTCGGCTTCACTTATGCAATCCAGGGGGAATTATGCTTCCTGACATAAAGTTAAAATTGTTTCAGCACTGATTTAAGTTTTGGGTGTTCGCTTCCAAATTGCCTATTTTTGGAATGTGCTGGAAATGAAGATCCCCCCTTTCAATGTAAAAGACTCAGCTTCTTAGTGGTGGATCACACTTGATCCAGGTAGTTGGCAGTTGGTAAGGAAGTAGAAGAGCCTCCAAGTTCTGAAGGAAAACCTCCCTGACTGAAAGGATCTGCTGCTAGAATGTATTACACCTCCAGGGCCATAGCTGAGTCACATTGATGGCTCAGGGCTGGTTTGGTAGCAAAATTTTGATCTGTCCATTATCACGGAGGAGTTCGTAATGTTCTGCCCAGTTGGAGTCTCTCCCTTAAATCATGGCATGCATGGTACCTTAAAGGATTTACTCAGGGGCAAACTGCACAAGTGCAAAGAGAGAGGTCCATTTTTGCAGATTACTACATTTTCCGGTAACGCCTTGTGGTTGCCTTTCGTGGAAGTCTACAGTGGTAAGGGTGTTTCTTAATCATTGCGTCAACTCATGCATGAAGCAACATGCTAGAAAATATCTTGAAATTCTTCAGAACCCTTTGAGAGCAGACTGTTGAGGAGCCATCGTTTGATGACACAAATGAGAGAAATTATATTTGAAAAATAAAAGCCATGAATTCATGGGATATTCTGAGTGACAAACCACCTCTGCTTAGTCTTCTTTGTAAAACTATCTTTGAACAAAGTTGGCACCCTTTTGACAACTTAAAAAGAGACAAACCCCATATTTTTAAGGGTCTTTCAACAGCCACAGCCAAATGACAATTTTATGGCATAGGACACAAACTCCACTTCCCAGAACTCCACAGGGTGCAACTTGTGCAAGTGTTGTACAAGATTAGCTTTAAAAGCTGTTTTGTTGTTCCCCTTTAACTTACAAAGCTCTCAGTAAACGAGATCCATACCATCATTTCTCCTCCATCGAACTTTAAGTCATTGTCTGACAGAACAAGGCAGATCACCTTTGTGACACAGATACAGGTCAGAATTTCCAACATTCAGAGCGTGTGCCAGTTACCCACGCCACCCAGGAGAACATTGCTGCATGCTCTACCTTAGTAGGAAAGTAGGCCAGGTGCTTTGGCTCAGAACACCCTCAAACTGAGCCTCGCAAGTTTTACCGCTTCTGCCAAGTCCCTTGAAATACACCTGCATTAGCACCTCTGGGAGTTTTAGGCCGGCAGGAGGGTCCTGGCCGACCGCTCGATCAAGCGAAGCTGGTTAAAAAGGTTCACGAGGTTTTTGGTGGCACGAGCCACACCTGCAGGGAGGACAGAGAGAATCACCACCCTGTCTTCCTTTATTTAGAACGAGAGCGCGAGTGAAAATGAAAGGCTGGCTCCGTGTTCAGGGACAGGGTGACAGTTTTATGTCTGAGGATGGAGGTGGAGGAGGGGCGTTGCTATTTCTGCATGGCAAAATGACCAGTATGTGTGTTAGTGGGTAAGAGGAAAGGAGAATTGAAAGGCAAAGGCAGGAAGAGGCAGAGTAACCCTGAACTGCATTCAGGTTCACTTTGTATAGTTTTACTGACCACATTCACCATCTCGGTCATGGTTAACGGTCTCCTCAACTCTTTTATTCTTTACCGTCTTGAGTGGATGAATACATTGAGGGCAATCTGGGGTGAAATTGTATTCCATGTGGGCTGTGATCGATCACTGTTTTACTTCCAGCAGGTCCTGACGTCAAAGTTCCTATTTCTAAATCCATCCACCCATTTTCTTGACCGCTTCATCCCTTTCGGGGTCGCGGGGGCGCCGGAGCCTATCCCGGCTACCGAAGGGCGAAGGCAGGGTACACCCTGGACAGGTCGCCAGTCTGTCTCAGGGCCTCAATCACACACATTCACTCTCACATTCACACCTAGGGGCAATTTAGAGTCACCAATTAACCTAAGAAGCATGTTTTTGGACGGTGGGAGGAAGCCGGAGTCCCCGGTCTATTTCTAAATGACAACCAAATTTAAAAAGTAAATATTTGAAATCGACAAGTTCAGTTTGAGGAAAACAGGTATTAAATGTCAGGAAGCATACTTAAAAGCAAGGTTTGTATGCTATATGGGTGGCTGTGGCGCTATAGGGTCATCCTGTGATTGGAAGATTGCAGGTTCGATTCCCACCTTGCCCCCCCATATGTCAAAGTGTCCTGGGCCAAGACACTGAACCCTCAATTGCCTCTGGTGGAAGGTTGGCACCAGTGTTTGCCAGCAGAGTGTGAATGGGTCTGTAAAGAGTTTTGGGCCTTCAAGGAAGGTAGAAAAGTGCTGTACAAGTATTTACCATATTTAATTAAAAAGTAGGCAGAAGCCAAAGGTTCAGTGATCCATTCAATTGGCCATTTTGGTAAAGCTTAGTCACAACTGCTCTTTAATACAGGGTGGATACGGACTGTCTACGGGCAAAAAAAGGTACACTCAGGCGGCCCCCAGGACATATAAAAATCGTAGACCACTTGGTGAGCTCAGAGAGTGAAAAAGTTCATGCATTTTCTTTCTACAGGCCCTAGTGAACACTTCACCAACGTGCAAGGGTAAGTAAGCTTGTAAGTTAGCATGTTGTATGGATTGTTCATTCATTTTTTCAACTGCCCCAAAACCTTACGGACCGCACAAGGAGTCTGTTATTGATGTTCAAGTGAAAAGTGTGTTCTTTCTGTAACAGCTTAACTGCTAGAAATTAGACAATGAGAGTGTAGTTTGTGTATTCTATGTATCATTTGCGTGGGGTCAGTCAGGAGCCAGTATGCATACCTTTCTCACAACTACAATGTGGCCTAAGGACACCGTATGACATCACCTAAGTCAGTGCAACTTTCATTAACCTTCATGACACACTTGCTACACGCACTACAATGGTGCATTCCACTTACATGAAGTCCCTTGAGGTGACCATACAAACCTCAAGGGAACTGAAAGACCACTTAAGATGCAGCCACTCTTCTCCACGACCCTCCTCATACCCAAACAACTCAAGAACCTGCAGTCCCAGTACAGGGACTCGTATGTAACTGAAGCTGTAGTTTGTCATTTCTCAGCTACTGAGTCATACATGCATTTGTGATGTCATTGTGCAGGCTGGTTCAACAATGAGGATGAGATGAGGGACACTAGAGGACAAACCAAATTTCTATTCCTCACCTGGGATCCTGTCCCTGTTTCATTTGGGCCACCTTGACTAACCGGTTGGACCGCTTGGTTCTGGTCATTCAATATTGTTGGGGCCTCAAAATTCTCCTGATCTCACTCATGTGTTTGGCACTCTTGTATTTCCATGCTCTCATCCTCCGAACTCATGCTCTTCACTCCATAATATGTTGTTTTCAGGTTCTCCACACACTAGTACAGTTTGTTTTAATTTTACTCCATGTTCCAAATCTGCTCTGAGGAAAACTGAATGTTTGTCCCCAAAACCCGAACTTTAGCATCAATGCAAGGGCAACTCTGCAGACAAACCTTGTACTTGAACAAATCAAAATAAATACATACACCTTAAAATAGTACAAGAAATGACATTAAAGTTGTATTTGTTATAATTTGATAGTTTTCTTCACAATGCAAAAAAAAACAGATATTTTTTAATTAAAAAAAGTAAGAATTTCAATTAAGATAAAAATAGTGCCAAACAGAATAAACATTTATTGAGAAAACTAAAATTTAAAAACTTTAAAAATGTAACCTTTTAACATTACTATGAATAAAAACAGACAGCAATATTTTCCAGAATAAATCCACTTAAACCTTTAATAACTTTCAATATTTTACTTTCTGTAAAAATATATTTTGTCAAAATTATGCAAGTTAGAAATGAATGCAAAATAACATAAAATAACAATAAAGTAAAATGATCTGGAGGGCCGTATCGGCCCCCAGGCCTTGACTTTGACACGTGTTCTAAAATGAAACAAATGGACAAGAGATAATCTATTCAAAAAATGTGAATCTTCAAATCCACACAAACTGATCGATTAAGTAATTCAATTTCCACAGTTTTTTCAAAAGTGTCTGAACTTTCCCTTAAACACATTTTGAAACATTTTGTCAAAAAAACTGTTTTATACACTGAAAAAACAAACTTTTTGCATCAGTAATATATACTTAATTATTCCTCATAATATTTACATAATAATTCAAATATTATGCAAATACATAGAATTTTCTAGTAAAGAAGTTAAGTTTATATTCATAAATGCAGTAAAATTTAATCAATAATTGTTAGTGCAAATTGCTACGAGGATTTTCTTAAGTAAATCTTTTTTTTTTCAGTGTAGGTTTGTAGAGTTTTTGCTGAGTCATGAAAGGGGCCTCGTGTTTGATTTTAGCTTAACATCAGAGGTTTATCTCCAGTATGTTCTTTGACTTCCTAAAGATCAGACCCTTTCCTCAGCTGCATACACACCTGTCCAGCATGGCCTACTTTTGAAAACAGAATGAAGAAGCAGACAGCATTCTTTAACCTGGATCGACGTTTTTAAGCCGTTTTCAGGTTTGTCAGCTCCTTCCTGAAGGTTTTCTGCCTCCGACATGATCAGCTGCATTCACTGTGCTCAAATTGCTTTAGTGATGCCGGCCAGGGGAGCAGAATGATCTTATCTGCAACAAAGGGTACTTCATTCCACTTAACTACATGTTCCCGGTAATGCTCCCTCCCTTCATCTCTCCTCTCTCCTGCCCTCAGCCTTCTCTCCCTCTTTGTTGGCAGTCAGGCTGCTCTGCCTTCCTACTATCTCTGCCCTGCGATGAACTCAGGAGGAGGAATGCTGCTCAGCCATGCGTCACATGCACATAGCTTAGTGTGGCATGCTGCACCCTCAGATAACACGTTCAGTATAAAGGGCCAAGGCAGTGGCACACAATAAAACAGCTATTCTTATCACTACCTACTTCTCTTGCTCTGTCAACCAAACAAACAAGCGGAGACAATAATGTTGCGATGCAGAAAGCAGCTCAGATAGCCATCACCTCTGCACAGAGCACAATGCAACAACAAAAACACAGACATCAGTGAACGAAAAAAAATGGTGGCGTTGTTCATCGTTTCAGAGAAAAATAATCTAACACTGACTGTGAAATGATACTCAGAAACAGTAAGAAACAGCTGCTGCAGTGACAGAAAATCAATGGCTTGTGGAGTCTGTTGAGATGTAAGCGGGTTAATGGCTCCTGTCAGCTTTTGGTGCACCAAGAAGACCAATATTTGCACCGTTGCTGCTTTAGTGCTATAGCTACAAAAGCTCTTCATGAAAAGAACAAAAAACAGACTGTACTGCTTTGTAATGAAACCTTCTTTTACTCAATTCTGACAGCAAAATTGAAATCTTCTGGTGGCTCCATTTTGATTTACTATTATTTTGGTTACACCGTTTAAAAACCTCATTGCTTTAAAGGGGCCAAGCCATGAAACATGGATTATTGTCCGAAGGACAGAAAGGTACACAAGAAAAGGATTTTGGATCAATGATGCTTCAAAGAGAAAATAAACGTTAACAGGCAGTGCTAATCAGAACAATGTTCTCAACACTTTGTGTTGCCAAAATGTCTCAGATCACCAAAGTAAGAAATTTCCGAGTCTTCCAGTCCGTGGGATGACCTCTGAAGTGGCGTGGTATGCAGACATAAGTTGAGTCAAATGACGGTAAAAAGATGGACATTACTTTAGGTCATGGGACCTGGAGGTCGTTTGGTTCTGGACTTCCCTAAAAGCCTCTCTGTCGTTTAAAAGACCACACCACTGTTTGAGTGTCAACCCTAAAGAAAAAAGAAAATAGGTTGTTTATGAAAAATGCATCCTCAGAACTATTGTGTAGATAGATAGATAGATGGATGGATGGATGGATGGATGGATGGATGGATGGATGGATGGATGGATGGATGGATAGATGGATAGATAGATAGATAGATAGATAGATAGATAGATAGATAGATAGATAGATAGATAGATAGATAGATAGATTGATAGACGGACGGACCGACCGACCGACCGACCGACAGATAGATAGATGGATGGCCACTGTTGGGCAAAAGTAAGGAAGATCTTGAACGGGATGCTAGCCTGTCGCAGAAGCAGACTGAACCACACACGCGTTCACATTCAAGCGACAATGTAGAATCCCAAATTAACCAGTGAAGCATGTTTGTGGCAGTTTCCGGAGAAGACAAGTACATGTAAACTCCACACATTCAGAACCCAGCCAACACATTCTCACTCCCAAGTCGTCACATATTGGTGTTTGGTTAAGGATCCCTCTGCATCATTTTTGGACGTTTTGGATGTCCCCAAGTTGTCGTTTTTTGATGTACTTGCTGTTCCCTTTGGAACACCTTTAAATCAACCTTCAGGCTGTGAACCTGAACCGGTCCACTACTGTGATGCGTAGCGGACCGGTAGCCAAACCCGGTAGTGGTACCCTAACCTGACACTGGAGCAGATGCAGTACCTGACCAGAACCAGTACTGGGCACGAACTGGACGTGCTAACAGACACGAACAAGTGCCGTGTTAAGGTTAGGGTACCAGTACTGGACCCATCCCGAGGACCAGTGCTCATCCGGTACAGCATCCCGAGGGTTGGGAACCCTTGATTTTGCGAACAGTCAGCAGGTCAACCAACGACGAGTTGGGGACACCCAAAACATCAAAAAGTGAAGCAGAGGGGCCCTTAACCAAATGTCAAAATGTGACGACTTGGGGATGAGAATGTATTGACCCGGCTCACTGAGGCAAGAGTGTTATCCACTACACCACCATGCAGCCTGTTGGTGAAAACGGACTGAGTCAGTTAGGAAACATTCTCATGGTTACTTTGTGAACTGGCTCCAGGTAACTTGGTCTTTGACTGTCCTTCAACCCGCAAGTCTAAGGCCCAATCCAAACTCTTCCCTTCCCCTGTAGTTGAAGGGGCAGTGTAAGTGCTAGTCGTGTCCGGGAAATTTATCTTTTAAATCCGACCGCCTTGGGATGAGAAGAGCTTTTCTTCACGTGGGTGTGCTCTGAACCACAGAAGTTCACATTTAAATGTAAGTAATGACTTTTTGTTGTAGTGTGACCTCTATAAAGTTATAAAACCGCTGTTGTTATGTATATTTGAGTGCTGGGAGCTCCAGCGATCATTGGTGACATCATTGAGCGAAAGTAATATCGGAATTATGAGACAGAATTTTTTCATAACTCTCGGTTTGGAGGACAAAATGAAAGAAAAGGGAGAAGGGAAGAATTCGGATTGGGCCCAAATGTTGGTATTTTGGTGAGATAACACACTTGTAATAGTCAGGGGGGTTGGACTGGCCCGTTTGGGACTTTCAGATGTCCACTGATGATGTCATGATTTATGGTCACACGTGACTGAAGGACGTACTTAGTCGCTGGGACCAGACCACCTTTTTCTTTTCTGTGAATGAAACCCTCAGGTTGTGCAGCTCTTGTTTTGATATTTGTATTTATGGGACATCAGCCATCCAACCGGGCTTTAGAAGGTTGAGGACAACAATTCATGAAAGACGAACACTGTTGGAGCCCCAGACTTCACATAGTCGAGATTTTTTTTGTTGTTATCCTTTTTTTGTCACTCTGCTGAGTTCCTGGGTCTTTGCACAACCTGTGAACGTTACACTGTGCAGTTCATATTCTAAACATAACTGTTCAGAGGGAACCGGAGCACGCACTTTATTTATCCAGCCCTCGAATGCTGAAACTCAAGGACCTGAAGAGGCTCAGGAGTCGGGCAGCTCTCGCTCCTTTCATTATCCTGCAGACAGAACTTTCACCAGCAGACGAGGGCCGTCTTATTAACACTGAGCTTTGAACACGAGCTCTGGAGAGCCGGACCACGCCGTCTGTGGCTGGTGAAGAGGATTCTGAGCGTGCAGCCGCTCTGCCCGATGGTCCCTCCGGTCCTTCGCTGCCCTTTCTCCTGTTGCATCTCAGTCATCTCTGCAGCACAGCGCTGATCTCTGACATGCGCCTCATACTGACGACTTAACACCCCTCATCCCTTACAGCCCGCCTGGACCGCCGGCTCGGGTCGGCGCCCAGCTGTCAGTCAAGCACCACCTCGTAGACACACATTTCTTCACAGGATACAGCCACGCGATGCAGTGAATGCACATGCACGCACGCATTTGCGATCCTTTGCGTCTTCGAGGTTCATTTGCAAATAGAAGTGCAAATCTGTAAACATGTGTGAACTTACACATGTCGAACATTTCACGTCAGTTCCAGGAATCCTTCAAGAACACAACGTTTCTTTGAAGAAACTAAATGACATTTACTCAGATCTGATAGAATCAAACGGGGAAATCACACTGTGGGCTCAAACTGACACTCAAAATCCATTTTTATTGATCCCTAATATCTACTAAAGGACATCCTGACTTTATGCTCGTGTCCTAAAGTTCAACATGTTGACTTCAAGAGGAAAACAGCAACAACGGAAATTTGCTATAAACTTTTACAAGTTAGCTACATCAGCTCTGTCCGGCTTTGGTGCTGAGATAAACTTAAAAAAGTTTAATGTTTATGAAAGATATTACACCTGATCTTTGCGGCACAGGTGAAACTCACCAAACTGAGAAAAATTCTGAAAAGAATTCACCTGTCATAACTACAATAGGTAACCTAGAGATAGGTTATAAGAGATCATAACTACTAAAATGTCAATTTTTGAGACATAAAGAATTATTGTAATGTGAGTTTGAGTCTGTTTAAGTGTACTACAAGTCTATGCTAAAAGTGAGGCAGCATATTTATACTGTACTAACTATTATTGTAAACTTAAAATGTTTGAATTTTGTCTGAAGGAGTATTGTGTTAGTATACTTCCTGTACTACATGTACATGGTATATTGTATGTTGTACTTTTTGTACTTATACTTCCATTCATGTACACTTATTTAAATAAACTTCAAGTTTACGACTTTTTGCTAAAAATTATTTGATTGTAGATTCAGTTAAGTAAACACTTCACATTTTATTTTTCGTGAACTTTACACTTTGGGATTTCAAATTAAGAGTTTTTCATATTTTAATGCTGTGTTGATGTGTTGTCCATAAAAAGTGCTATAAATAAACTTTACTTCCTCACAGATTATCTTTTGAAATGTCCATCAATCTTCAGAACTCGACAAATCCCTTTTGGGGGGTCAGAGGGTTGCTGGGGCCTATACCAACAACTGTTGGGTGAACGCTGGAACACCTTGAAGTCATCAGTGGGGTGTAGGAGTACACACTCACACACATGCACACTTTAGAGACACCAGTCAGCCTATGTAGCATGTTTTTGGACTGTGGGAGGAAACGGGAGTGCTTGGAGAAAACACCTGAATGCACAAGAACATGAAAACTCCACACAGCTGGGATTTGAACCAGGGCCTTCTTATTGAACCACTCAGCCCTATTTGAGGCATATTTTAGATTTATTGGGTGGGATTAGTGTCACAGTTCTAGCTAACCCCAATTAAAGTTGTGTTTTTCAAACATCCTCTCCTTTAAATATTTTTTTGTAGTAAAATTTCTTGGGGGAGATGAAAAACAAACTTCTTTATTTTGTTTGTTTGGACTAAAATTGATAATTGGAGTTATGGGCAATCACTGGTGTTATTAGCCTTATATTACCAGTTGGTAAACACATTTTGAGTTAAACTGCATCAGGTTTTATCCAATTTACCTGCTGTACTTTGGCCAGATTTGTGAAAATATTTCTACGGTGAGTTAATCCTGAAAAAATGTTCTTCCATTAAGTTTACTGGCATGCACTCTGCACAGGCTCCTCTCTGAGACTCAACCCCGTCACTAGTCATTCATTAAGCTGCCTGCTGACTGCAAAGCAACAATGGAAATACGGCATACCACTGAAGGACATTCAGCTTGACTTTTTTTGTTTACTGAAAGAATTTCCCTGTGAATGCCGTCTGTCTGTCCTGTGAGAGACAAACACTGTCAGTCTCAGTCTGACATTGTTCATTCACCGATCGATGGAACTGCAGTTCTGAAAAACAAGCACAACTGTTCTCCATGTTGTTTCAACTTTGAGGCCAAAAAGATGGTCTTCAGCGTGGGGGGGTGTCACATACAGAGGGTGATGAGATGTTTCACTGCAGTGTGATGCGACACTCTAGAAGGGGGAAAGGAACCCCTCCACACCCCCCGTCAGGCTGCTGAGAGACGCTCTGGATCAACATTCCTCTAATAAATGACATTTAAAAGTTTAATCAGCCGTCAAAGTGACTGCGAGTCAGCGGCGGGAGGGAGGGGGTCACTGTCGAGGCACGGGTCAGCGTGCAGCCGTGGACGTGAACCAGCTATCAGGTGAGCGGGGTGTGACAGATGGAGCTGCTGTTTGCTGGAGTCTCATCAGGATCAAGTGTTAGACTCATGCACTTTCTTTCACACCACTTAGTCCGGATTTAGAACGGCTCTTTCTATATTTGTTTTACAGCTATTTACATTATAACCAACACAAGTCGAGTAGTTTATGCTTGAAATGAAATATTTTAGCTCCAGACCTATTTTACTTTTGCTCTGAAAACCCAGTGACACCAATTAGGAAGAAATAGAGTCTTCACAGATACATTTATCTTTTCTTGTTTTAGCTTAAGGGTTTGCTTTGTTGTCCATTTATCTCCCCCTTTCATTGACTGTATATAAGATCTGGACCGAGTGAGTGGGACATCACCCATAATAAATGGCTCACTTCAGAAATCGATTCAGTTGCTATTTTTTGTGACACAGGCATCACCATCGTTTCTATGGCAACCACTCCCACCAATCAGGAGTGAGCTTGTTTGAAGTCCACACCCCTACTACTTTAAGGTGGTCCTGTCAATCATGTTTCAAACATTTGATGTGATACTTTTACTGAGGCATCTAATTGGTCAGTTTATAACATAAACTGATGACTAAGGCGGCTGCAGTGCTGCGCAGATCGCCTGCAGCGCGTTGTTTGCTGATTAGCCTTTTGCACAGACGTCACATGTACGCCGTCATCAAAGTATTGCGAGAAGGGGGGGGTTGCAAGGCAACTAAAATACATACTGCGCTGGCTGCAAACCAACTTGCTGACTACAAAAAATTGCATTGTGTGAAACAGTGACTAAACAGTTCTTGTAGTTGGATCAGCTGATCAGAAATGACTGGCGCTTAATGAAGGACATCGATGTATTTTGGAAGTACTTTCTGGCAAGTAGTGATGTAAAAACAAAGAAGATTTCTAATCATCTGTAGTTATGTGTGTTATTAAAGTTAATCTTAATTTCAATTTTATTTATTTCTCTGGGACAATTTACCCAGCAGCTATTTTTCATCTGTTGTCCCTTGACAGATATGAAAAATTAATATCAAAGACATAATAATAAAGATCATACTAACTGGGAGAGGTATATTAGAATTCAACCCAGTCTTAAGGACAACCCCGACTTCCTGTTCTCGTTCAGTGTCTCTGCTGATCAGTGTTCACCTTTTCTCGCCCTCACCTGTAGCCGCCTGGTCTTGCCAGCGATCCAGGTGATCTCAAACACACCTGTTATCATGAAAAAAAGAAAAAGATGATCAAGAACATGTTAAAATCATGCAGAGTTGTATATTTCTCTATAGAAGTCTATGGGACTTTGGTTTATGGAGCCAGTGGGTTTCAATGATAAAAAGTTCAGGTCATAGGAATGAACATATTTACAGCTTGATGTTAGTGATTTATTCATGTTTTTTTCCACACAACAGGAGGAGGGAATTTATATTAAAAAAACTATTTTCTGCATAAATGTTTCTATTGAATCCAAGTTTGATTTTTGATTGTGAGGTGGGTGGGCTCAACTTAATCCTCACAATTTACATTGTAACACCCAGTGACCCAGTAGTGAAACTTTAGTGAGCTCATTCCAGTCAACATCCTTCATTTTTGTGGGGGGTGGGGTCAGAGAATACTCCCATAGTTTATTCTGAAATAGTTGTTTTTTAATGTCACTAATTGGTTTTAGTTAATAAAGTCCTGAGGTGTCTGTCAGTCATCAAGGCTCATATTCCGATTATCTTTTCACAAACCTTAGATTATAACAACCCAGCAGCATCTCCACTTTAATGAACTTGATCAGGGTTCTCAAACTCAGTTTACCTTGGGTCCACTGAACGCAGAGTCTGGCTGAGGCTGGGCTGTATGGGGTTCCATTTGTGCCAAAAGTATGCTTTTGCATCCACCCTCTTTCTTTGGTCCACTGTCTATGTCTACTGAACAAGTTTATTGAACATTTGTTCATGTCTATGTACTGCTAAGCATGTGCTGTTAAGAGACAGGAGCTAACGATAGCAACTGTTGCTAAGGACTTTTCTGATGACCAGATCACAAAGAAAATACAAAGCTATCATCAAAGCAGTGTGGACACGCAGAAGCTATTGCTTAGTAGACAATTAACTTTCATATTAAGGCGGGGGCCGCAAAATATCGACTTGGGGGCCGCAAATAACTAGCAGGCCACCACTTTTGAGACCCCTGAACTAGAAAATATCTGCAGAATTCCAAAACAATTCTGACATTAATTTTACGTACAGACTTGAATGCTCCTCCTGCAGACCAGCCTTGCATTGGTTACTACAGTCAATGCTGGATATTTATTGTGAAATTATTAAAAATATGAGTGTTACGGTTTCAGATCACGGTTTTAAAACAACCAAAGGCTGGCATTAATGATAAAAACATTTTTTTAAATGGCATTTGCTTTTATCTTTAGAGCTGTTTGTATCTCAGGTCAGTGCACGACAGAATTAAAACTGAACATAGTTGGAGAATTTCCCCCTCAAAGTTAAAATTAACAATTTAGCTAAAAACACTCTCAAAATGTTGGCTTTGAAGTCCTGTCTGCACAATTTCTTCTCAGTTCATTTGTCGATTAAACTTTAGAGCCACATTTGATCTTCCTGACCTCTGTCTCACCCCCCGACCCATGCACGACTCCACCGCCACATTAGGACATCACAAAGACGGTTTAGAGTTTCTTTCTGGGGCGACTCCATCATCTCCACCCAGCCTGTGCCCTCCATGACACCCCCTGATCCACCTGTAGCACCCTCTAAGGTAGCTGTCCTTCCATGTTTGTAGTCATCAGTGTAATTCATAATTTGCTGAAAAACACTTTGGCTTATCCCCTCTTTACCAGATCCTCCAAGGCCGTGGCGCCTGCGCTTCAGCACGCAATTTCCACCCCACCACCACCCAGAGCGTCCACGCGGCCCTCATTCTGCACGTGTGAGAGTGCTGTTACTTCTCACTCCTTCCCCCCCGGGATCGAACCATTTATTTTCCCGGAGCCCCCGCGTAGGTGTCTCACACGGTGCTAATGAGGAGACGCTAGAACAAGGAGGACGGGAGAAAGTAAAAATAGATTTTGAGATGACAGTGATCGATCATTTCTGCACAGAAAGTCAAAGTATTGATGAATGAAGGCTTTCGGCTCCTGGAGTGACGGCTGCACGGGTGACCGTGGCGCTTTAAAGGAAAGGAGTGGGTGGGTTTGGATGCACAACAGTTCAGAAAGGATTCTGCTGGGAGCGAAGGCAGGGGCTCTTCCCATAACCACAAATCAATCTGCAGCAGCTCGAGACATTGATTACAGCCGGCTCATACCTCACATGGCAACAGCAGACATCAAACAGACACTGTCAAGTCTGCAAAGCTCCACAGCGGGGGAATTATCTGCCTGCGCTGTGCTGTGTGTTGTTCAGCAGACCACATATCTCTCTGCATCCCCAGTTACTTAAACAAGGGGCTGGCTGCTAGGCAACCGAGCCACATCACATCGGATCAGAAGGGCTGGGAGAGGAAGAGGAGGAGGAGGAGGAGGAGGCAGTATTACATAAGCCAGCGGGCCAGTCCCACCGCTCACACTGATGCGGCGAGGCACTCGTAAGTGACGTCCATTAGTCACAAACAGCAGGGCAGGTGAAGACGCGGCGGGGATTTCTGAAGGCTTTTGTGCTTTAAGTAGAGAGATTAACGAACAGATGAGTCAAAGCTGTGCTGAGAGGTCACAGAAAAGGTAAAAAAATATTTAAAACACAAATGCTTGAGGAGTCAGGGTTTACCATCACACCTGAATTTGGCCACGCCCACAATGACGCTGCACAGAACAGGAAATGGACTCCATTTATGGTGAAAAGGTTTTCATCTTTCAGAAAACAGCTGATTAAGATGAGAAACATCAAAGGCCTTTCATCACATGACACACTTTAACCCTTTAACAGAGGGGGGTCAAACTCAATCGCACAGGGGGCCAAAATCCAAAACACACCTTCGGTCACAGGCCGAACAGGATAAACATTTAGTGAACACTAAAACAAAGTGTGTAAAACTTTAAAACCCTAACTTTTTAACATAGTTATGAACTAGATATAAAGTATTACCTGCGATAATGCTAGTGTGAATGCTGAATTTGGGTGCTGAAGATGCTAGTGAAGATAGCTAGGAATGCTGAAGCTGAAAGCTGAAAACGCTGAAGCTGAAAGCTGAAAACGCTGAAGCTGAAAGCTGAAAACGCTGAAGCTGAAAGCCTGCTAAAATATTAGCTAAATGCCAAATTTGCCTACAAAACAAAACAAAAAAAAAAACGTAGGTCAGCCAAAACAGCTTCAATGTAGCTGAAATATTAGCTAAACTCCAAAATAGCCTAAAAAATCTTAGTAAATGCCAAAATAGTCCAGCAAGCCAGCAATTTTTAAAACTTTAAAACTGTAATTTTTTAAAACTAATTAGGAATAATAAAAAGGCAGAAATATTATATCATAGTCTTTATGGACAGAATTTCTTGGCCCAGCCAGGGGCCGGAGGGGATCTGGTTTGGGGACCACAGGATCTCCTCTGCTCTTTGCAGATGATGTTGTTCTGTTGGCTCCATCGAACCAGGACCTCCAACATGCATTGGAGCGGTTTGCAGTCTCTTGGCCGGCCTGGGAACGCCTCGGGGTCTCCCCAGAGGAGCTGGAGGTAGTGGCCGGGAGAGGGAAGTCTGGGCATCTTTGCTTAGACTGCTGCCCCCATGACCCAGTCCTGGACCGGATGGATGGATTAATGGATGGATATTATTTCAGAGTAAATCAATTTAAACCTTAAATAACTTTCAATAATTTACTCTCCATAAAAAATATATTTTGTTAAAATTATACAAGTTCAAAGTAAGTGCAAGATAAAATCGGGCCAATAATAACAGTAAAATAAAATGATCTGGAGGGCCGATGTAATTACCCGAAGGGCCGGATCCGGCCTTGACTTTGACACATGCTTTAACACCTGAGGAGTCGCCGGTGATGCTAAACACAAAATCTTTAACATATTGTCACTTTTCAACCGTTAACGATCAACATCATTGCAGTAGATTCTGAAGGATATTGAAAAGTGACAGTAAATCAAAGAACATAAACACTGGAGCTCCAATGTCACAGGTTAAAGCCAGAGTTTTGGCGTTTCCATGTTCCCGTGACAGCTCAGCGGCATGTAACGCACAGCAGGGTGGGAGCAGTGTTCAACTGTTCAACGTTATTACAAACACTAACGACAAGAAAACCATCAAGTAGAGAAGTCCCGACAGCTGAGTCATTCGTTTATGAAACTCAGGAGAAAAATTAAGGCCAAACTGTACGAAAGCTGCTTTTTTACACCTGTCACTGGAATGAGACAGAAATATATGTTTATGAAACAAATACATCGTTTTTGAACAGATGTTCTTCAAAGTCAGATTGAGGATGAAAGACTGGCATGTCCCACAGTCATGGACAACCTTGAAAAACTTGTTTTTTTCCCGATATATTTTTCTGTAGTTCAAGTTATTGAGGTTATAACCTGACCAATCAGAAGCCTGGTCTA
Source organism: Oryzias melastigma (assembly GCF_002922805.2). NCBI lineage: Eukaryota > Metazoa > Chordata > Actinopteri > Beloniformes > Adrianichthyidae > Oryzias > Oryzias melastigma. The sequence goes on along the minus strand of NC_050526.1, from coordinate 11,776,483 downwards.
ACACGTCTAACAGTTCAGACGTTTGATTGACAGATTCTCCTGAGGCACTTTTAAGGAGTAGGGGTGTGGCCTTCCAACAAGCTCACTCCTGATTGGTGATAGTGGTTGCCATAGAAACGATGATTCAGACTTGGACCAATCAGCGCTTACTGACGATGTCTGGCTCCAACATGACGACTTCTGTATCCGAAAAATATGGCGACTGAATTGACTTCTCTTCAATGGAGCCAGAGATGTCTTTTTCTGTGGGTGACGTCACACTCACTCAGTTCAATTCTTTATATACTGTCAATGGTCTCACCGAGCAGCTGTTTCATATCTTTCTGTGTGGAGTTAACATGTTCTCCCTGTACATACGTGGGTTTTCTATGAGCTCTCTAGCTTACTCCAAAAACATGCATCATAGGTCCAGTTCACATATACAGTCAATGGTTTGGTCATAGTTCAGAGAACTTAAAAAAAAAACTCCCAAAGAAAAAAATATACATTCAAAGTTTGTGAATTTCTTTTAATATTTTGACCATAAAGTATATAAAGTAAAACTCAACCACATATTTACTAAACTTTTTTTTAAAGATCAGTCTTTAAGAAAAATTTGAGTACAAATGTTCACAACAGTTTATGATAGGGTTTTGACTGAAAAACATCCTAAAAGATCCACATTTAAACTTCTTCACTTTGAATTGTGGGTAAAATCTCTTGAGTTATTCCTCACTCAAAACACGATTTGACTGAATGCAAAAAGAAATGAAGTCAGAAGTTTGTCATCATGAACACAGTGTGGACATCACAACTTCAGATTACTCAGTTTGAGTTTGTTTTTAAAGCTACTCTCAACAGTTACACATTTTGGTTAGAACATTGCAACATATTGCAAATTTTCTATTTGATTTTTTTTTAAAAAGTTAAAAGTCAACTTTACTCTTCATTTATTGTTTTTACTTTCTAGAAGAAAATACTTTGCTTGCATCATTTCCATTACTTTGTTGAGTTTTCAGAATTATTGTTAATTCCATTTAAAATCTGTGTAACTTCTTAATTCATAATTCCAAAGTTCTAACATTTTTCCAGAAATTTTAAATACTTTGATTTAAAGTCTTCATTTTTTTTTATTTATTTTTTTTCTTGTATCTACACATTGTACGCAGTGTTGAGATGCGACTTTTTTTGTCACCAAATGACCCCCCCCACAATATTGTTAACCAGCTACACCCCCCACTTATAAAGGCACGCGGACCACTGCTGCACCTCAGTCAACTTTGAACTGTATTTGTGTACCTCTTGTTGTATGTCTGATCTTGTTTGTGTTGTACTGGAATATAATTTCGTTGTCAGTGGAAGCTGTGCATACGACAAATAAAATCTCTTGAATCTCTTGAATCTCTTGACTTACTTAAACTTTCTTCCCCATTTCTCACACATTTAGAAGTTCTACCTTCTGTTCCACATGTATTCATACTCACTGAATAAAACAGTGTCATTGATCGTTTTCAAATATATCATGAGGAATAAACAGTATAAACCAAGAATCTTCCTGATCTGTTTTACATCCCCAACCCAATGATCACACAGAGAAAAAATACTGTTTTTACAGAAACAGCGTTTTCACTATTTCATGAAAATAATACTTTGCAAAAACACAAAGAAACCTATTACAAAGTAAGTAAATACAAGAAATCCCGATTTAAGACAGAATCAATGCCAGGACTTAGAGGAGTGTCAAACCAAAAGGCTGCTTCTCAGCCAAAAGTCCGAGTCTCATCTGGTCTTTTCCCAGCCCCCTCAGAGCTCTCTGGGGATGATGGTGAAGGGCCGGATGGGGCAGGAGGCCTCCAGCTCCAGGGCTGTCAGGAAGCAGTCTGGAGCCTGGCTGGATCCCAGAGCCTGCAGAGCCTCGCCCAGGCCGCTCCACGCCTCGTGGGACGTGCTGTGGAACTGAACCGCGTCCCGCAGCACCTTCTCAGCCAGGTGGGCGCGCCCCGTTCTCACCAGCAGGTGACCCTGAGGGCACAGCGATGGAAGAGTCAAAGGAAGTCCTGCCATTTATTTAACTTTACAAAGTCCCTGCTTCATCAGACGGCAGCTGTCTTCTGGAGCAGGCTGTCAGAGAGAGCATCTCAGGGGATCTACTCACTTTGGAGCCGAGATATTCCCTTCCTATTTCCCGTCGTCCTAGCTCCCTTAAAGACGCTTTCAGAAAAGTGAAAAACCCTTTGCAGTCATGTGACATTTTGTGTCATTCAAAGAAATCTATGACACCAGAAGGCTGGTGGTGTTTTAAATAAAACTCATAAAAACTTAACATTCATTCATGCAGGTTTTAATGATTTCACATAGCTGAGACAAGTTCTCCTAAACAAATGCACAGCAAAAAAATGAATTTATAAAAGTAAAAACACTCTTGTTTCAAGAAAAGGTGTCCTATTTTCTTGCTAGAAAAATAGAAAAATAAATGCATTTTAAACATCTTAGTGATGGGAATTTATATTCATTATTTTTCGTATCCCATTGGAAATTTTTTGCTTGTTTAAGGAACATTTTTCTAACTATTTTTCTAACTAGTGGAGTATTCTGAAGCTTCTGATCTCTCTGAGTTTTCACCTGCAGTTGCTTCTGAGTGATCTCTGATTGCTCTCTGGATGGAAATACCGTCATGACCCCGGGGGTAGGAGGGAAAAAAACAGACTGACTACGTGACAAAAAAGCAAAAGTTCAACAGATACCGACTTGTTTGATCGTGTTGGATTATGTCAACTCTCGGTTCCCATGTTTTAATGAGCGTCTACTTCATAGGTGCTGCACTTTCCACAGAAATGACAAGCACAGGTTTTAAAATCAGCAATGTTCTCAAAGGCTGGTGTTAGAAATGTGGACTAGGTTTGACCTTTTAGAAATTAAAAAAAGGTCTTTTTCACTGTGTCTCATCAATTTAGAACAACAAACAAATGTTGGACTATGTCCGAATTCCTTTCCTACTCACTAGTGAATCACCAGTATAGTATATACTGTTTTGTAGTGCTGTCTGAATCTACTATTCCGAAATCCACTGCAGTAGAAATTTCCCAGAAGTCTTGCGAAAAACTAGCGTGCATCGATGCTCATTTAATTAGCGAATATAGACCACAATGCATCGTGGTTGAACAATTTATATGAAAAAAAACATGTTTAAATGTAATTTTTTTAATAAACTATTCCCATTTTCACCATCAGAACACTGGAGTCATAGACGTGAAATGTTCGATTGATTCAATTTTCACTTTGTGAAATTGGTGATGTCATCCCCTGTGTTTAGAAAAACAAAAAAAAGTAGTGAGCATGCTGTTTAAAATCCATTCTGCACTATAACGTTTTTTAGTGGTCAGGAATTAGGGTTGGAATTCAGACAAAAAAAAAACGTAAATACCCGCGTACCATTCGTTTTTCAAATTAAAACTAAAAATGAAAAGAGGGAAAAAGGACTGCTTTATTTAATTTAATATCAAATTTTAAACTTCTCTAATTATACAATTATGCAAATAAATTTTGATGTTCCCATTTAAAAAGAATAAATAAGAACGAATCAAACAAATAATGAACATTAGATTCATTTTCTAAGAGTTCCTCTTTTTGTGTTTTCCATCCTGTGATTGAACACTTTTCTTAGAAAATGTATTTAAACAATCATTAGGTGTTTGCTTCATTTTTGATTTTTTTAAAATGGGAACATCAAAAATGATTTGTTTTACTACAGTAATATAGATATTGATAAATCGATTTCCCCCCTGTTTTCATTTTTATTTTTAATTTGAAAAACGAATGATATATATATATTTTTTTTTTCCTTCAATGTTGAGTTTCACTCAGGCGCGCAGGAGAAGCTCCACGAGTGCACAAACCTCCATGAGCGAGCGGGACTAGTTTTAGGGGCGTAAGAATACTTTCACAAGTGAGCAGTGGAGGTCACAGGAGCGTAATAATACTCCCACGAGCGGAGAAGAGGTTTCACGAGCGTGCAGGAGTAGAGGAGCGGGCGTGGAGACTGCCCTGCACCGTGGAGTTTGATATGTGCTTGTGGGGGACTTTTGGCGGAAATTTACCACCATACCTACCCATTGTAGTTTCTATGTAGCAAATACACTCTTTTTCCCACATTATTTTTTCTGCTCCTGATTCACAACAATTTGAATAAATAAATACTCAGAAATGCACTTTCCTAATAAATGTTCACTATCATTAGAAAAATGCCACTAGAACATGTTAAACACAATCCAAAAATGGGGCAAATACTTCTTTTGGTGTGCTACATCATGACGTGAAAGCTCTGACATGTTCGGTTAAACGTCCATCTGATCGACAGGCAACCACCAACAGAATGGAGTCCGATCTGCAGCTGCACACACGCTGACTGCAGAGTCACATGGGTGTTGAAGATGACGGCAGACATGCGCTGTTTTCGGGAATCATGTCCTCCCTTACACGCACACTGCGCTGGCCTGAGGTCAGACAGGCAAGCCTCGTTATGCGGTCTCTGCTCACAAGCTCCACATTAATTGGGCTGGAAATGACATATAGCTGTCTAGAGGCTCCGGTCCTGCTTTTATTCAGAACACACACACACGCATGCAAACAGCCGTTCATTATGCACTAAATCTCTGCTGCAGAAACAGAAGAGAGCAAAAGTCGTTAGAAGGAAGAAATCCCGCTAGAGTCCGTGTCAGAGTCAAGGCCCGGGGGCCGGATCCGGCCTGCTTGGTAATTCTATCTGGCCCTCCAGATCCTTTTATTTTATTATTATTAATAGCCTGATGTTATCTTACGCTTATTTCTAACTTGTATAATTTTGACAAAATATATTTTTATGGAGAGGAAAATATTGAAAGTTTAGGTTGATTTATCCTGGAATAATATTCATACCTTTTTATCATTCATATTTATGTTAAAAAGTTGTGGTTTTATAGTTTTAAAATTGGCATTCTGTTCGCTTTTTGGACTATTTTGACATTTACTAAGATTTTTAGGCTATTTGGAGTTTAGCTAATATTTCAGCTACATGCTAGCTGTTTTGGCTACTTTAGGCTTTTAAAAAGTTTTTTAGACTATTTTGGAGTTAGGCTAATATTTAGACGCTAGCTGTTTTGGCCATTTCAGTTTATTAGGCTAGTTTAGCCAATATTTCAGCAACATGCTAGCTGTTTTGGCTAACCTAAGTTCATTCATTCATTCATCTTCTTGTCCGCTTCGTCCCTTTCGGGGTCGCGGGGGTGCCGGTGTGGGTAGCAGATGTGCTCGGCCTGTCAGATCGGCTCGTGGGCTGGCGCATAGATGACGTGTAAGATTGTGATTGGTCCAGACCATCAGACCACTGTCACGTGACACGGGGAATTACACTCTTCCGCCATAACAATGCACGGATTCATCCCGAGTAAAAAAACGAGGAGGTCCGAACAAATACAATAAGAATCACAAAAAGAGAAGGAATATTTGCAATCAGCCGCAAAAACCTTGACAACGAAATAATCCGATCGAGAGGAATAATCACAGGATAATGATCGTTATTTTAATAGAGAGAAATCAGGCTGGGAAGCATGAAGTTTGAGCTAAAGTGGGTGCTAGCGAGTAGCATGCCAGCTTGTTGTTGGTTGCACATTAAAATAAAAGAAAGTAGTTATTTTTTTCTAAATACATCCTGCCAATGTTGAACTGGTCACACGGACCGGATGAAGTCCTGCTAGAATATGCAGCTCACGTTCTGCTCCGTTACACAAACACTGAGGAGAGCAGTTAGTGAAGGAGCTGTCAATGCAAAAATAATAAATAATAGGTCGAGCAGATCTCAACACTTTTTTCCTTTCTTTTTCAAAAAATAAACTGTATTGTAAACATCAGTTCCAGTACATAAAAACTGAAAATTAGCCAACTCGTTTGTTAGAGTTGTGTGACGTCATCACTAGTCGCAAGCCCCCGAGCCGATCTGACAGGCCGAGCACATCTGCTACCCACACCGGAGCCTAACCCGGCTACCAAAGGGCGAAGGTTAGGTTCACCCTGGACAGGTCTCCAGTCTGTCGCAGGGCCTCAATCACACACACATTCACTCTCACATCCACACCTAGGGGCAATTTAGAGTCACCAATTAACCTATGAGCTAACCTAAGTTGTTTTCTTTTAGTTTTTAGGGTAATTTGGCATTTAGCAAATACTTTAGCTTGCTATCAGCTTCAGTGATTTCAGCTATTAACTTAAGCGTTTTGAGCTATTAGCTTCAGCATTTTTAGCTATCAGCTTCAGTGTTTTTAACTATCAATTTCAGTATCGTCAGCTATCAGCTCTAGCATCTTCACCGCCCAAATTCAGTTTACAGCATTCACACTAGCATTATTACAGGTAATTCTATATATCTAGTTAACAATTATGCAAAAAAGTTAAGGCTTTGAAGTTTTAATAATTTTGTTTTGGAGTGTTCAATAAATGTTTATACTGTGCGGCCCGCGACCGTTTTGTATTTTGGCCCCTTGTGCGTTTGAGTTTCCACTCCTGCACTTGAGGAAACACTCCAGGTTCACTGGTGTGTAACTTTACATTTGAGTACAAAGACGTGTGACTGGATACACTTACGTTTTCACTCTGGTTTGATCACATTCTTTACATCTTACTCTCTGTGCTTTCATGCACTGTTCCTACGAGCAGCTCGTGTTCAAACCATATTGTGTTTCGCCGCCCACACCAGGAAAAAATACAGTCAATGGGTTACAATTTATGAGTCTCACAGGAAAACAAAGAGGACTGAACACATGGACAAATTTATGAGTGTGTTCCTACACGAAGATGATTAGACAACAAGTGAAATGCTAGAAGGTAAATAATACAGGTCAACAACACATGCTAGTAACAGCTGTTTCTCTTAAGCAGGAAACAAAAGAGACAGTCTGGTGCTGAAGAAACTGTGTTTTCCAGTGAAATGATCCTTCCTCCAAATGAGGGCAGTTTTTGTTGAGTTAATTTGCTCCCAGCTAAACTGACAGTAAACTCGTATGATGAGACTCGATCGTGCTGTCCCCCACGGCCATGAATCCCTTTAAGGCAAATCTGAGGGCGTTTCAAGGCAGGGCTGTTCGTCCGGTTATTCTGTGTATTAAAGGTGCTATTTAAATAAAGCTGCTTTGGCTTAATTGGCCAGTTTGCTTCCATTGGGCAGATGGTTGATTACTGTGTGAACACAGACGCACCGAAGAGTGGAAGTGGACTAAAGAGAAAGAGGGATATTATGAATATAAACAACACACATTTGAGGGAAGTGTGAGCCAAGATAATGCTGGGAAACAACTTGCGAGAACACTTGGAACAGCGAGGAGGCGAAGACACTTTGTGATGCGAACAGTCAAATGACCCAACAGTTGTCACACACCTGCGTGTGAAATCTCTCTGGACTGTACCCATCTCCTTTAGGAGAGCAGTGGGATGCAGTCGCAGACGATCAGAATCGGAGGTTTTTGTGATGAAGTAATGACACTGGTGATGTATGGAGAGAAAATAGACTCACTCCGATTTGTGGGTGTGTAACCCTTGATTTGTAACTCATATAATAAGTTTTCTGCATAAGTAAAAAAAAATTACAAAATAAAAAAAAATACAAATACCATTTACACATACACAAATTAAAATTACAACAACTTGAAATTAATTATACGTACAAATCTCCCCTGATAGCGCCTGGTCACCAGTTACGGGGATACAAGGCGACGCCGGACCCTTCTAAACTCCCATAGATTGGAGCGAGCTGATGCTGGCGAGCATGGAAATATTTTTATTTTTAAAACGGATAAGTGTTATAAAAACGCTTAATTAGACTTTTTTAGATTAAAACTCTGATGGCCGAGCATTCAAGAATCATTTAAACGCATCACTCACGGTAGAATGTTTGAGACGTGAAAAGAGTCTCACCACAGATTTGTGCGTTACTGAGGTTTTGCGTGTGCGTAACAAGTGACTCATGCGTGATATTTAAAGATTTACGTGTGTAATTAACTTCAAGCTGTTGTAATTTTAATTTGTTCATGTGTAAATTGTATTTTTTGAATGTCATAATTTTTGTACTTATGCACATAATATGATTTACAAATCAAGAATTACGTCCGCACAAATCCAAAGCTACACACAAATCAAGAATTATGCAGGCATAAATCGGGGTGATACTTATTTCTCTCCATGGAGATGTCATTGGAAACACACGATCTTTCACTTACCGTAACTCTTCAGCTGTTTACGCGATCAGCATGAATCAGCTGATTCTGACGCAGAGAAAAGTGGCAGTAAAGTGTTGTATATCATAGCAAGGCTGGTTTCCTTCACTTCAGAATCCACTTAACTACATCAATAATGTAAATAGTTTCAGATTTAAAGTAGTCGAACAACTGTAGACCAGGGATAGACAACTCTAGGCCTTAAGGGCCGCGGTGTCGGAGGTAAAGCTCCATAGAGCTGGGTTTTTATATTTAGGATTTTTCTTTGTGGTCAGGTCAAGTTTCAGGTCAAACCATCACCAAACAAGCAGTATTTGTACCAACATCCCATTTTCAGGTGGTTTGGACTGCTTACAAATGCACAGTTACAGCCATTCCAACCAAAAGAAAAACAAAAAAGAAGTGTTAAATCAGTTGTTTGTTTGACTGTTCTGATGGGAAATCAACCTGAGAATGAAAGCAAAACCAGCACATTCCTGAAACCAGCACAAGCAGACATTTGTGTACGTCACAGGTATCAAACACTTTGTTGTGTTAAATTGAAAACACTTCATTTTGTTTTACTAGATTACTCCAGGCTCAGCATGAGCCAACTGAAAGGTTTTTCTTCATTTTCACTCTCCTATTAGGAAATAAAACAGGTACTTTTCTGACTTCTTAGTTTTTTAATTGTTTTGTATTACAGTGTTCTCTCGTTTATCATAGGAGATACGTTCCATAAATAAAACACTGAAGTACAGATTCTCTTGATCCGCTTTCAGTGAACTTTGAACAAACTCATTCTTGATTGGCGACAGTAGCTCCTCTAAAAGCTGTTCGGCCCGCGACCTAAGGTGTGTTTTGGATTTTGGCCCCGTGTGCGATTGAGTTTGACACCCCGGCTCTAGAGCTGGGTGTCCAGCCAACAGTCAACTACCCGCACTGCACTTTTGCTATTCTTAGTTTTAACCAACAGTGCTTTAAACAAATGAAGCAAAGAAAAACCTTAAACCTTTACCGCGAAAAATTTCAGAGAAAAAATAGCATTTTTTCAAATAAATCAGGGTTCGCCAAAATTTTTCTTGTGAGGGCCACATAACCGTTTTCATCTAACAGGCTAACAGAAAAGTGTAACAATCACAGCCTAAACAAAATCATTTATGTCTTTCCAGAAAGCCACATTTAAAATAATTCATTTCTGTAATCTTCACCGATAAAATAAAACTGAAACATTTTTAAAAAATTAAAAAGGGTGGAATAAAAAGTCAAGTTCTGTTTGGGTTTTGATCAGCCTGATTAACAACAACAAAAAAATCATTCGTCTCTGATAGTGTTTGGGGGGCCGGGCCAAATGTGGAGGCGGGCCTGAGGCGGGGGACCGAGTGGAGCATGACCCCATCGAGACAGAACAGAAGCCATATGGCCGCCCAAAACCTCTGCCCCCCCCAAAAAGTGCCAGTCACCACCACAGAACCCAGAGCTTCCCCACTGCTCCCAGTCACAGAGAAGCCTGACAAGAAGCAGCCAAACCAATTCAATACTGCAGCCAATGGGGGGGCAGAGGTCCAGTCTCTATTGCATAATTATCTTTGCCACCTGTCTCTCCTTTTACCGTCATGCATCCCTCTTGGCTTTGCAGCACAGGTTTGTCTCTAGTTGTGCCATTTTGGCAAAACCAAGCTGAGTGAGTGAGTCAGGGCTACTTCCTGCCAAATACAAGGACGAGGAAAACTCTTCCTCACCACTGTCAACCGATTTGATTATGGAATTGATTACCACCGGCACAGTTTTATTTGTTTGGCTTTATCTCATATTATTCATATTTTTCACAAAAAAAAAAAAAGAAAAGAAAAACATGACTTAAATAGATGCAAAGAGCCATCAAAGAGATATGGAAATCACAGCTTATTTAATGGAAAAAAAACTTCTCATTATGAAGTAGTTTGCATATCAATGATGAAGTGCTGCTCAGCTCATGCATGTGCTTAATGCACACGAGCGGTGAGTGAGTTTAATGACTGAGGCTCCGTTTGAGCCAAAATGATCAAATCATTTCTCAGCAAAAAAGCACAAGAAGTCTCAGAGACGGTGGAGAGAGACAGCTGAAGACTAAATTTAGACCGGACATGTCAGCTCTGCTGCCTGTTGAGCCGAGAAGCTGCGACTGCTCGAGAAAATACTTAGAAAGTCGTTAATTTGGTAGAAAAGGGAGTGATGGGTGGAGTATGACATGGTCCACATCCACGAGCTTTATAGCTATGCAGTTTACAGCCATAGGGTTGTTAGGTCACCAATCTGCAGCAGAGAACAGCCCTGACATGTGTAACCCAGTGGCCTGACGCCCTGACGCTGAACCACCTGAACTTTTGATCCCATGAGCTGTTCAACTAAAGTGAGCTGAGCAAAGGTTGGCTCATTTTCCTTTTGTCGTGCTAGCTTCCTTATTGTCTCTTTTGAGCTGCTCCAGCTATTATCAACCTTTATTCAGAATGTTTCCCAGCTTTGATGGGTAGATTTGAGCAAAAGCATTGCTGTGTCTTATTAGCTTTGATTGGTGTCAAGAACGTCAAGGGCAGAATGTTATTTGTTGGGGTTATGGCGTGGTGCTGATATGTTTATTCATACATTGTCATTGGCAGAACTCTCCATTATATGTGAATGGCAGCAGTTTGCTATAGCTGAAGCTGATGTAGCATGTAGCACAGATAGTGTGATAATGCTAACTTCAGTAAGTGATTTATTTCCCCTTAGCAACACATAGTACACTTAAAGTTTATATGATTAAGAATACTTTAGTATAATTATAGCAAGTGACATGTATGTGAAGGAAGTATAATAACTGAATACTTCTTCAGACTCAGTCCGAATTCTTCCCCTACTCCTATTGTACTGCTCTGTGGAGGAGAAACACATTTCTTCACGTGGCTGTACTCTAAAGGACAGAAGTTTACATTAAAAAGTAAGTAATGACTTTTTGTTTTAGCATGGGTTTTCAAAGTTATAAAACTGATGCTTTGTATTTTCAAGTGCTAGCATACGTGCTAATGTAAATGACCGACGACTATTGATGATGTCATGGGACGGTAGTAACGTCTGAATTTGATGACGCTATTTTCCAATATTTCTCTGTTTGGTGGGCTAAATGTAGGGGTAAATTGGACTAAATTGGAACATTTTAAGTTTGCAATTTATAGATAGTATATGAAAGCAAACCTCAAGTAGTGCCTCACTTTTAGCATAGACTAACACCTGGATCACACTGGATGCAGAAGAGCCACTAAGCGGTCCAGAGCAGAATGTGCGCGGAGTCCGCTCTCTCCGCGCACATGGTCCACAGGCGCTTCTGCAAGAGCTTTTTTAATGTTTTGGCCATCATGTTATAAACAATTTAAGCTAATAACCTATAAATATTACCCCATGTTTTTGCTAAGAGGAACCGCTCTCTGCCTCTTGGATTTTTTACGCCCAAAACCCAGACCCACGCCCCGCTCCGGAGTCGGCCCACTACGTTGATCTGTGTGTGTGTGTGTGTCTGTCTGTTTGTGTGTGTTGTGATTGTATGTTTATTTTCATCTCTACAGTCTGTTTAGACACAAAAACATAATCACATCTGTCAAAAATTGTGAAAAATTGGTTATATTTTGAAAATAAAACAGATTTTTTCATGTATCTTGATGTAACTTCCTGTCAGAATTGACGCGGATCGCTCGTGGCTCCTGCAAAAAAAGACCAGACGGCGAAACGATCCGCTGCATGGCGCGAGCCTACCTCGGTGGACCGCGGCGGTCCGCACCTGGTGTGAACCATGCCACAGGTTAACCATGGCGCTGAATGGAAGCGGCGTCCGTTTCCTTTACAGCACTTCCGCGTCCAGTGAAAACCAGGCGTAAGTATACTTGTAGTACACCTGAATAGGTTACATTTTGCCAAGGGTCATCTAATTTACTCCTTTACTTAACTGAGATGCCAACATTTTCAAAACTATTAATAAAATATAAAGTAATAATTAGATTAGATTAGATTAGATTAGAAATGGTTTATTTCAAGCAATCAAGAAAAAAAATCATGTGCGATACAATCAATTAACAATCGATTGCCTGAAAGGGAGTGGCAGGAAGCAAATTTATACAATATCACCCCGGCTCGACCTTACCATTTCCTTTACATGTATTATCATCCAGTTCGTAACTTTAGATCAGATATTTATATCTTTTTAACATAGATTCAGGTTATTAGGAATCCATAAGTAACAATAAATCACTATGCAGACTTTCTCACTGCACATCTGGATCTATGATCACAATTCAGAAAAATTGTGCTGATTATTTTTCATTTTAATATAAATCAAGTATCGAACATCAACAAAAATATGTTTTGCAGATTATTTTCCACTGGAAGAGTCCTAAATGTATCATAAGAATCTATGCTGATTTTTTTTCAATAGAAGGAGAGACTTTGGAACACATGTATGCAGGACCAAAAAAATAAATAATAATTGAAACCGTATAGGCTGAACAGTTAGTTTGGAAAGTAATTGTAGCTTGTTGGTTCAACAAGTAACCACCAGGAGACTGTTACAGACTAATGCTATGTTCACACCAGAATGCCATAAATCACAATTTTAATTTCTGCTTCATAATCAATCTTCAAATGGTTGGAACTTTTGTGAATTAAAATCGACTACATTCACTCATCAGTACCAAATCCGAGTCCCTGATTGGTCAAAGTTCCTCTTGAGAGCGAGGGTGATGTGACTGTTACTGACTCTTGTGTAAAATAGTCAAAGTTGACAGTAGAAATAAAGAACTTAAAGCCTTTCTCCAAAAACATTTGGTGGGGGTAATACTTTCTGAACCCCATCCTTTTCATTTTTAATTTGAAAATAACATTTGTATGAAAATGGGGTGTGCGGTTCTTTGGATCAGTCAAATGAACAGCTACAGAGTTCTGTGATCAGTTTGATTCTGATTGAAGTTTTTGACTATTTTATCATGTTTGCACAACAGAAACGTACTCCTAAGAAAGTGTAAGGACTCTTCATTCAAGAAAATTCTCTTATTTTCTGTCTTGCAAAAAAAAAAATCTTATCAATAAAGCTTTTTAATAGCAGAATATTCTTGAGAAAACGTGTCTTATTGACTAGAATTTGTTTCTTAAAATAAGAATTCTTGGTAAGACAAATGTTCTTACCCATCAGTGGAGGTTTTTTTTAATTTAAAGAAAATATGACCAATGGGGTAAGAATATATTTCTACAGGCCGTGCTTTTGTAGTGTGGCCTCATGAGTCAAGGAAGAGGATGCGTTTCCACTGTAAAAACACAATGCTATGAAACATGAACCGTTTCAAATGTAACGGGAGTTCTGAGACATGCCACCATCCACGCTCCAAGTCAACGGAGCTGTCCTTTCCGGCGCCATCTTTTGGTTTTGCACCTCAGTTTTTAAGCGTTCACAAACGCCACAAGGTTTTTTATCTCACACCGACTCTTGCTGCCTTTCTTTAAACTGACAGTTTTCTGCTCATTATGCTTTAGAACTGATCACATTTGTGGCTGAAAGAGCATTTGCTACAAAGAGCCGAGCCTGCATCACTACAACGAGCTGCAGCTTCAGGTATTTCCTCGTCTTTCAACAGATTACATCACTCCAGCAAATGCACAACAGAACAGAGGAGAATGAGGCGTGCACACGCAGAGAGAAGAAAGAAGGGGCTGATATCTGAGTCAAGGAAGGAAGGAAGGGAGGAAGGGAGTGAGGAAGAGCTAAACTGGGAACAATGTCTAAAAACAGGGAGATGGAGAAAAGAACAAGACAGAGGCGTCAAAGAAAAAGGAAAAAATAAATGAGTTCAGCTGAGCCATACATAGCAACAGAGGCACCAGCCAACTCCCAATTGTCTCCCTGTTTCACCCCCCCCTTAATTTTTCTCTTACACAGCCTTCTTCCTCCTCTCTATTCATGGTTATCAGAGGTCTTGCTCAATAGAATATATTTCCCTGGTTGCTAGGCAATTCCATAAAGCAGGGAGAACGACCAAAGTGTTATAAATAATGTATTTGCATTATCTAATCAGCTGACAACCGTCCCCACCCACAGAGAGACAACGCCACAGAGAGAAAGGAAGGCATTTGATAATTGTAATGCGATTAATTCAACGAGCACAAGTGCTGGTCCTGAGAGTGAGGCTGGAGAACGAGGAGTGGAAGTGTTTGACTGACTCGGAGGAGGCTCCGCTCCCGAGCAGGAGGCGAGGCGGATGTCAGGAGTGGGTCGGATTCATTCCATTCCCCTGCTGGAAGCGAGGTTGTGTGAGGATCAGAACACACACGCATAAAGCGCGTGCACACACTGACGGCGTGCCGCGCATACGCACGTGTCAACCAAACGCTTACCGTGATGAAGCAAGCGGCTCAGACAGGCAAATGTGTGACAGCTGACACTGCCTTTATCCAGCGGATCCCGACAGAAAATACAGAACCGCCCGACCGTGATGGTGTAGTTCTGCTCTACCACACCCTCACCCAACCAAAAATACTGCGAACCCGGCTGATCAGAGCTGTGAGTCACTGTCTGATGACTGCACCTCTGTCTCCGTCTGTCACACGTCCACCTTAAAAGCTACGAAGACGCGTGTGAGGGTTACGCACGGGCCGGGGGACGGGCACTCCTGTTAGTGAATATTACAAACCAGCTGCCTTTGGATTCCACATGAGGGTTTGACCTCCCCTCACTGCCCGTCCCCTCTCCTCCCACTTCAGTCAGATTAAAGTTAAGTGTAGGTTTTTGTCTCAAAGTTTGGACACCTTAATGCAGGGGGGTCGCACAGGGGGCCAAAATCCAACACACCTTAGGTCATAAGCCGAGCAGGAGCAACATTCACTGAACAACCTAAAAATAAATTTTTAAAACTTCAAAACCGTAAGCTTTTAACTTAATTATGAACTAGATATTTAGCATTACCTGTGATAATGCTAGTGTGAATGTTGTAAGCTGAATTTGGCCACTGAAGATGCTTAAATTGATAGTTAAAAACGCTGAAGCTGATAGCTGAAACCACTGAAGTTAGCTGAAAACATTGAAGCTGATGGCCAGCTAAAATATTAGCTAAATTTGCCTAAAAAAAAAAAAACACTTAGCCAAAACAGCCAGCATGAAGCTTAAAAAAAGCTACACTTCAAAACAGCCTAAAGAACTGAAAAAAGCCTAAATTAGCCAAAACAGCTAAAATGTAGCTGAAATAACAGCTGAACTCAAAAATGGACCAAAAAAAGTCCAAAATAGTCCAAAAACCTAGCAGAATGAATTTTATTTAAAAAACTAAAATCCTCAACTTTTTAAGATAAATATGAATAATAAAAAGTCAGGAATATTATTCCAGAATAAATCAACTTAAACCTTAAATAACTTTCAATATTTTACTCTCCATAAAAATATATAAATACATTTTGTCCATTTTTTTCAAGTTAGAAATACGTGCAAGATAACATCGAGTCATTAAGGCCTCGACTTTAACACATGCTCTATGACAGTGGTCCCCAACCACCAGGCTGCGAAGAAATAATAAATTATACGTGTGTTTATTTATCTATTTATTTTTATGAGATGGAAATCTTTTATTTCAAAATCAACCGGATTCTCTTGATTAGCTTTAGTGGTAAAAGCAGTCTGGTGGTGTGTAACACAAGAAAAGTTGCTTGTGGAACCTTTCTTTGCATATAGAAAAGAACAAATGGAAGACCAGGTGATGCAATCAGGCGTGTGACTTTCATGAACGGATCGAATCTTTTGAACGGTCATAGAAAGGATCAAACAAGATCTTCCATTCCGAAGATCATTTCAGAGAAGTTGTAAACGGGGTTCATGCAAATATTTCCATAGAAAAGAGGCGGGATTTGAGTTTGTAAAAATATCAACTTCAGGAGAGCAGGAATCGCTTTTGCAGAAGGAGAAGAAAAAGAAATCTCCCACAAAAACCTAAATAATACAAACCTGAGAGAGAAGACCCACTCTGTGCTGACTTATCAGGAAAAAGATTAAAAGATTATAAACACTTGGACTTAGTATTAATTTTTTTGTGTCCAAAAGTCTACTAAATTGATGAACTTTAGATAAAAATACTTCATTGTCATTTTGAGTTAGTTAAGTTGACACCATGTTTACAATATTTCCCTTTTGTAATTTATACACCCTTACAGTACGGAGGCCCTGAAGTTCAAATCACATCAACAAACCACAAAATAATAATGACAATTAAAAAAACAAAAACTAACAAAAAAAACTTTTAGAAACCAAAACATAATTCAAAAAAAGAGGAAGGAAATGACAGTTTGTCATTTTCTAAATGTGTGCCCAGTGTTGAACTTTTTCTTTGGCTGCACAGACCCAGAGGAAGAGTTAAAGTTAGGATTACGGTTACACTCAGGGTTAAACCATCAAATAGTTCCTGTTTTTGCAGCTCCCCCCTCTAAGGGATGGATCAATTGTGGAGAACACGTCACGCACCGAGGAGCGTGACAGGTAACGGGACTTTAACTTCAGCCTGAATTTAAATCTGTGCAGCAACAACAAAACTGGACGCACTTAAAATATGTGCGGACAATGCAGCAGTATATACATCAGGAATTTCCAACACTTTTTCTATTGGTCACACCTAAATACATGCGAATAACATCAGCCAAAAATGAAACAAATTATGGAAAAAAAAGTAATTTCTGGAAATCAAAACAAAAAATTAAGCAAAATAATAAATCAAAAGGTAGATATTATGGTATATCACTGATTGAATTATATATTTTTTTACTTTTCAACAGAAAGTTATTTGGCATGACAGAATCTTCAAACAGAGGATATTTCTTTAAGTTTCTACCATGCCCACTGCAAAAGTTCAGTGATTTATCGATCAACTCTTCACCACAGCTCTGGAAAGACATCCTTTTGCTTCCCTCTCCTTCAAAAGGCAAATGTCATCATTTCATCAGTGATGCCTCATAATATGTACCTTTTCAGGTCCATTATTTAGTTTCATTTTTTAACATTTTGATTTCTGGAAATTACTTTAGTTTTTTGACATTTTTCCTTTTTTTATATAATTTTTGTTTTTCTTTTATTATGTTATTTTTTTATTATTATTTGCTGTTTAGGTTGTCCTGAATTTTAATTTGTTTTTGTGTTTTGTGGTTTGTACTTCAGGGCCACCGTACTGCAGTTCATGCAGTATCAGTACATGCAATATGTCTGGCTTTGATCTTTGCTCTACTTTTTTGTAAAATTCTCAATGACTTAAATCGGCTAATTTGTTCCAGAGATCTTAAATTGTGTCAATATTTTTGCATCAGTATATAAGTGATCATTATTTTAAATAGTTAAACTTCAAATAACAAATAAAGATTATTTATAAATGATTTTAATCTGGTGCTTTCAATAAAATGTCTCAACAATTTCCCTTAAAATATACATGTTTTGCTCCACAGTACTTATGAATGTCCACAAAAGGGATGAAAGAAAGTTTGATGCTGCGACTGAAAGGAAGAGGAGGTCGGCGGCCATAACACAGGAGGAGTGCATCCTCTTTAATGTGCAGCCAAGTCATTAAAAAGCTGCCAGCATCTAAAGAACCGTCAAGGAAAGTACAGTATGTACTTTTGCAGAATAATAGCTCAGGTTTAAAAATATCAACTGAGAATATCACCAGAATTCCCTTTAAGGCAGAGCAGAGTAAATGGGCCACTGGCACACAAAGCGTCCACAGCAGATACAGTACAAAAATAAATGCAGCAGCGAGCTGCTCAGAGCAGCAGCAACTGGAGGCTGGAATCTGGCAGCCTGATGCAAGATACAATATAGACAGAGCTTCAAATCAAAGGTCCCACGCACTGTCCCACTCGCTCTGTCACAGTGCAAGAATACAGTTATTTACCACAATGCTCCTTCAGCATGTCTAATGAAGCACTGTCCCACTGCTTATCTCCTTCCCAGAATGCAGAGGTTTTGTATTTGGGTCA
>NC_050526.1:11704378-11758182 GCF_002922805.2 Oryzias melastigma | reverse complement strand
TGGGCCAAATCCATAGAGGAAAGCTGGCATACACAAACACAGTCATGCCGAAACACATGTGCAGTCACCCACACATGCAGGCTCAGACTGAGACACATCTGTCCTGTAAGGAACCCAGAGTCGGCCGCTGCCAGCTGGCTTTGTTTCAGCCTTTCACCCCCTGGGATTGGCTCTCCCACAGGCCAAATATGGAAGAGATGCGTACCTCTGTGAGCCCCTGGGACTGCGCCGCTGCACACGAATCCATCTAAAAGTGAGCAGCCGGAGCTCAGCGCTCGCCTTATGTGGTCACAGTACGGCTAATGCTTAAGCGCTATCTATTGTAGCCATGGATACCACAGATAAATGTGCCACGGTGTCACATGACGCCCGTTCAGGATTTGAGGAAGATCCCTCTGTGCTTCATTCAAAACTACAGAAAGTTGGGCAGCGGCGGGTGACCCAGTGGATCATCTGGAGAGGAGAGTGAGTGGGAGGAGCTCCAGAAGATCCAGGAGAGAATCCTGCTGGGAGGAACAGGAGTGGGGGAGTGACAGGTCCCCGAGAACTGTTTCTCATTGGTTGGTTCAGGATCAAAACTGGTTTATTTATTGGAATTTGTTGCAGAAAAAAGAACATCTGACAGAATGACAGAGCAGCAACGAGATGATCAAAGCGAGAAGGATCACAGCCACCGTGCTGACGCATAAATGACTGCGCAGCTGACAAGCAGGATTCCAGGATCACAGCTTCACTGTTAGTTAAAGCAAACTAGCCTTACATCTATGAAACTATCATAGAAAAAAATCTAATTCAGTTAATATTAAATAATATTTAATATAAAAAAAAAATATGAATGAAACTGTTAGAGTTCCCAAACTTCACAAAGTCCTACATTATTTAGGAAAGCCGAGAAGAAAACTTGATGTGATGTTAATAAACGTGTTTGTCTTTATACGACCTAAAGAATGTGTTTTATCCATACATGTCCATGAATAAAAAAGTAAGCTTCAAACAAAAATAACAAAAGTCTTTGTCTGACAAAAGTTTTCAGTCACTACACTCACTTTTTATCTCACTTTTTAACCCAGATGTATCAGGGGGGACCGTGCTTTTTCTGTGTTGGCTCCCAAACTGTGGAATCAGTTGCCACCAGCTATAAGAGAGATCACGCTTTTGGAGTGTTTTAAAAAAGAATTGTTCCTCCACTACAGCCTTTTAGCATCAGCCTAGCCTTTTATTCTATTTTATGGTGGTTTTATCTCTGTTTTAAAATTGTTTTATTGATTTTATCATTGTTTTTAAATTGTTTTACTTGGTTTTATGTCTTTTATCCTTTTTTATGTTTTACTATTGCACAGTGCTCGGTTTTTGTTTTTCCTTGTGTACAGCACTTTGGGCCTCCTTGACTGGTGGTGGAAGGTGCTTTATAAATCAATAAATGAAAATGAAATGAAAATGAAAAATGTATCTTTTATCTAATTCTTTCTGTAAAGTTCCACTCCAGTCATCGTTTGATCTTTTGTAAAAGCATTCCAAGTGCCCTTTTATTTATGACTATTCCATTTTTAGAGAAAATGAAAAAAAAACTAATTTTTTTAGGATATAGTTTCTGCAGAACAGAAGGAGTTAATTAGATATTCCCCCTGAGTTGTGGGCGGTACTCTTGAGTAGCCCGCCCCCACTTCCCCATCACCCATCTGTTTACATGCTCTCCCACTAGCTTACAGCCCCTCACACCCCCAGCCTAAAATTAATGGAGCAACAAACATGGCGAGCAATATCAGAGCTTTCCAGCTGTGCAGTTCCGATCCAGATTCCAGCTCAGGTGAGGAAAACAAAGACGTTCATGGATCTATTTATCCACAAGTCTACATCAGAATGGAGCAGGGAGCTTGTGGCTCGCCCAACCTATTTTCTACGTAACGAATATGATCTTTTTTCAAACTGTAGATTTTCTTTTACTCCTAATTCACAATGATTTGAATGAAAAAATATGCAGAAATGCAATTTTCAGCTTAAGTGTCTTAATATGTGTCCTCCATCATCCAAAAAAACGCTACAAGAACATGTTAAAAACACCAAAAAAACCACAATTCTTTCACAGTATTTCCGACTAAAGTGGTATTTGTATTTAAAAATAAATTATTATCATCACCACCTTAAACATAAGCAACTAAAAAAACATAGTAACTAAAATAACTTAAAACAGATCGCCAGATCCTGCAGCCAAACAGTGAGCTGGAGCCTCACTCTCCCTTCAGCAGATATGAACATAACTTGAATTTAACTTTTATTTTTAATCTAGAGAGAAGGTTGGGTAATCTTAAAAAAATGGTAGGAAATAGCTGCATTTGAATTCAAAACCTCTAAAGGATTTAGGAATAAACGTTTTGAAAGAAAAAAGTTTGACTAGAAAATGAAAGAGATTTCCATAAAGAGTTAGGATACAATGAATTACAGCTGCTGTCTTCACTGTGATAACTACCTTTACATTCAGCCAAGGAGGCTTTGGTTTAATGAGAATATCTGCCAAGTGTCACAAGACACAAACAAGCAGGTGAATTTGGAATAAAAAAAACATCTAAAATAAATATAACTTTAAAGATTTTGAGCTACATCTGGAAAACCTTACAAGCTATAGCAACTCCAGTCATGTTTGTTAGGATAAACACTCGGTTGGCTGAGGGGGGGTATGTGTGCTTTTGTGTGTGACTGAAGTAAATGGACTGAATTGAATTTCATTGTAATCTAATTTGTTGAATTTATGAAATTTTGTGAACCTTCCTGCAGCACATGTGCGTACATGACTGAACAAGTCTGACTTAATTCTGCAATTCTTGCGTAACAAACAATTTGGCGTAATTCTTGAAGTCAAGCAAAGCATTACAAATGTGTGCGAGTGTGTGTGCAGCAGCGCGAGTGTGTGCATTTGCTCCGCCTGTGTATTACGTCAGTTCTAATTTAATAGAGTCAAATAAAGCACTTAATGTATCAGTGCATCCAAGCATGCTGTGTGTGTTTGTGCGCGCCTCCCGCCGCGTTAGCGTGCACAGCACCAAACAGAGCAGCGTTATATAAGTTTTAATTCAATTTTGCAGCCGCTGCAGCTTCCCCCGTCGCTCACCATGTGGACCAGTATGCGCTCCCCCGTCGGATGGATGGCCAGGGCCTCGTCATAGAGACCTTTGGCTTCGTCCGGTTGCCCTCGGAGCTCGGCCAGGCGACCTCGCTGCAGCAGCACGGAGTGAGAGTTGGGGAAAAGGGACGCCGCCTCAGCTATGCAGTACTGGGCCTCCTTGAGCCGACAATCCGCCATGAACAGCTCACCTGCAGGAGGGTAGGTGGGGGGCAAGACAGGTCAGAAGACAGGTCAGAGAGGCTATAGAAGGGGCATGTAAAACTTTAAAAAGCGACAGATTGGGCTGCTTGGAAGTCACATTTCTACAGAGTGAAAGAGAGCGGGAAGTCCAGAAACTTTTGCCTAAATAAGGCCATCAAAGCTGCCTGGCCCCCTTCCTTCACTCCTGGGAAGAATCCCAGGCAAAAACCCCAAAGATCACGCCCACAAGCATTCCGCTTAGCAAATAAGACTCCAAGCATCCGAGTGGCCAGAGGAGCTGCCCCTGAGACTGGGAGAAGGGGGCGTGTCCGCACAGGAAGGGCGAGCTGTCAGTCAGTTGAGAGATCGGGTTCAGTGTGATGTAAAAACTCAATAGAGACGCTCCTGAGAGGAAAGGGCGCATGTGTTCCCTGGGCGGGGAGGGTTTGTTTGTTTACCTGAGTCTCATGGATGCACAGATAGGAAACTGCGGAAGAAAGCAGAAAGAGGCTTTTTCTCTTCAGGGCTCCGATTCAGGCAGCGGGATTATGTAACCTGTTTTCTCACCTGAGTTCCATGTAATAATCATGATATATTTGTGAAATGTTGAAAATTGAAATGTTATTCTTAGCAGGCGATGAGGATGTGAGAGACTTAAAACAAAGTAATGCAGCTCGACAGACTTGTGGCTGTTTTCAGCTGGGGCTAAAGGTTAGAAGAGAGCGTGCACATAACGCACAGTCACAGGGCATTTCTCCAGAAATGCGGCCCCTCGTCCCCCCTTTAGTTCTGCTCCGTAATGCTCTGGTTAACTGGGTGCAACACCGCCTTTTCCACATGGATTCCCACTTTTGTTCTCATGCTTCACCCACTCCAGCTGAGTGGATGAATGGAGCATTGTTGCATCCATCAGCGTGATCTGCTGTGAGCATCCACAGGCTGATGCTGAGGGGATGAGGGGAACAGCTGCTTGTGTTTTTGACAATCTGTCCGCAACGCACAAGCAGGAATTCAGAGCAAACTTAGTTATGTTGACCTGAAGCACCCTTACAATAGAAATATTCCTTCTGAGTAGTTCAGATTCTGCTAAAAAGGACTAAAGTGATTCATAGTATAGAGAACATGTGTCAAAGTCTAGGCCCGGGGGCCGGATCCGGCCCTCTGGTTAATTATATTCGGCCCTCCAGATCATTTTATTTTATTGTTATTAATGGCCAGATGTTATCTTGCTCTTATTTCTAACTTGTATAACTTTGACAAAATATATTTTTATGGAGAGTAAAATATTGAAAGTTATTTAATGTTTAAGTTGATTTATTCTGGAATAATATTCCTGCCTTATTATTAATAATAATGATGTTGAAAAGTTACGGTTTTAAAGTTTTACAAATTGGCATTCTGCTGGCTTTTTGGACTACTTTGGCCTATAGTGAGTTTTTATTTTTAGGTTATTTTGAAGTTTAGCAAATATTTCAGCTACATGTTAACTCTTTTGGCTAATTTAGGCTTTTTTTCAGTTGTTTTCTTTTTTTTTGTTCACTTTGAAGTTTAGCTAACATTTCAGCTACATGCTACAACATGCTGGCTGTTTTGGCTAATTTACAGTAGGGTTTTTTTTTTCTTCAATTTTTTAGGCTGTTTTAGAGTGTTTAGCTAACAGTTCAGCTACATGCTAGATATTTTTGCTAATTTTGGCTTTTTCCCCCCATTTTTTGGGTCAGTTTTGGAGTTTAGCTTACATTACAGCAACATGCTAGCTGTTTTGGCTTATTTAGGTTTTTTTTCAATTTTTTTCTTTTTTCATATTTTGGTCCATTTTGGAGTTTAGCTAATATTGCAGCTAAATGCTAGCTGTTTTGGCTAATTTAGGCTTCTTTCAGCTTTATAGGTTTAGCTATTTTTTTTTAGCTGCATGCTAGCTATTTTGACTAACCTATGTTTTTTTGTTTGTTTGTTTTTTGATCTAATTTGGTATTTAACTAATATGTTAGCTGGTTATCAGCCTTAGCGTTTTCAGCTATCAGCTTCTCAATTTTTAGCTATTAATTTTAGCATCTTCAGCTATCAGCACTAGCATCTTCAGCAGCCACATTCAAACTAGCATGCATTATTGCAGATAATGCTATAAATCTAGGTCATAATTATGTTAAAAAGTTACGGCTTTAAAGTAAAAAAAATATTAGTTTTAGAGTCTTCAATAAATGTTTATCTTGTTCGGCCCACAACCTAAGGTGTGTTTTGGATTTTGACCCTTTGTGCGATTGAGTTTGACACTCCTGGAGAGTTTATGAAATTGAACAAACAAATGCTTTGACGTTTATATCCGTTTTCTGTGAACTGATCCACATAAATCCTAGAAACTCCTCAAAGTTACTGCATCCGAGCATGGAAAAGGGTTGATTACATTCAGAATCTAAAAATAATCACCAAGGGGCAAACACTTCTTTTTCACACCACTGAGTATCTGTGAATTCCTCTCAACAAAGTCAAATCCAAATGTAATTTAAAAAAAAAACTAATTTAAGAATTGATAAAGACTCTTTAAAGTTAGTTAGAAATGGTAAAAAACATCTCTCAAATAAGAAGTACCACGTTTTATTCTTATTTTGCTACATTTATAATCTCAATCATTAATAGTGATTTTTAAAGTTTCATCGTAGTTTATTTTTGTTTTAAATAACTTCTGTTTGGGCTAAAATATTACCATTTAGATTAATAAACTACGCAAACTTTAATAATGTTTCCAGAGACTAAGGTCACTAAAGTGAGTCTGGATGTTTCTTAAACATCAATATTAACTTAACATTTATCATATTTCCATCCTCAGCTTTGCTTAAAACCTGGTTGGCGTCATGGGAAGATGCAGTGATCTTGAGGTCTTTTTTCATGATAGCAAAAGTTTAATCAGTATTTCCAAAGATCACTTGAACAGGCGTCTTTTGTAAAAATTTGTATTGTGTTTCCTAACAATAATGGAGAAATTTGAGCCAATTCCTGTGTTGCTGGGTCCACCTAATGTTAAAGTGGAGAAATCAGTCAGTGTACACAGATACTGCTGCTCACTTTTAGGAATATTATTTTAGTAATTAAAGACCTACTTTGATTAAAATGGTGATTCTGGTGTTTTTGAAATGTTCTTGGGGGACATAAATGTAAAAAATTATGCTTAAATTTGCATTTGTGAGTATTTTTGAAATGACCTCTAAAATAAAAGCTTATTTGTGACAAAAATACACTGGGAGGGGCTTAAGCTTCCTGTTCTGTTCCATTATTATGCATCCACTTGCAGATTAATAGATCCATGCACATCTTTATTTTCTTGTCTGAGCTGGAATCTGGATGAAAACTGACTGGATAGCTCCAATTGTGTTAGGTTGGGGTTGTGAGGGGCTGTAAGCTAGTGAGAAAACACGTTAACAGATTGGTAGTGGGGCAGGTTTCTTCTGCACTAATGGTTCCGCCCACAACTCAGAGGTGGTTTCCTAGATGATTGCTGCTCTGCAGAAACTATGTCCTAGAAAAGGACACAAGATTTTGGCTGAAAACGTCATAGCCATAAATAAAAGACCGCTGGGAACAAAAGATCAAAAGATGACGGGAGTGGGACTCTGGTTCTGTTTGGTAGGGGAGACATCTGACTTTAAACAGATCTGTTTATGATGTTCATTTTTTGGCCACTGATCAGACCAAAGTCTGGTAATGTTAGATTTCAGACAGCCCGGTATACGCAACAGCCTTCAGAGTTTGAATGAGTACAGATCACTACAAAATTTGAAGTAAGTTGGATTTTTGAGAATGCAGCTTTCACATAACATTCACACCAACTAAGACAAGCCTGAAAAGTTGACAGAAACTTCTAGCGGTTAAAATAAGTTTGTCTGGGTTTGATCACTAAAGAGAACTCAGGATTCTGTATGACTATAGTTCCTAACATGTTTATTCACAAACAAAAAAGAGAGAATTTATAGCCTTTTCTGTTAAAAAGAAAAAAAAAATCAAAGTTTGCAATAGTAAAAAGTAGCATTCTTGGTTTTTACATTAACACATGAACATTAAAATAATTTTAATAGAATAATCTGCATCTCATTTCTAGAAATTCCTAAAACTTAAGTTAAGGTTTAACACCATTGGTGAAGTAAACTAGGTCCCATTGAAATCCATTTACGCCAGAAGCTTTCCTCAATCGTATACTTTCAAACAGATTTATTTCTGTGCTCCACTGTAACAGAACTCACATGGATCACGTTATGATAAACGGTTAATCCCGGAGTAAAAGGCTCTTTGTGGAACGTCTGAAATCTAATTTTCCTGGAGATTCCAGGGCTTTTCAAACATCATTACGAGTCATGTGTCGTACCGGCCTGCAGCCAGACGCGCTCCAGGGTGATCCAGATGTGGGGAGGTCCATGGCGGCGGGTGGAGCTCATGTCGGACACCTCGGACAGCGCCGCTTCCAGACGGGACACCGCGACGGACGGGGAGCTGTGGGAGCCTAAAATACAACAGAACAGATGGGAAACATATTTAGATATAATCTCTCCTTAAACTGTTACAAATCTAGCAATTTAGCTGTTTTACAGACAGAATGAGCAAACGCTGACCCGTGCAGAGCACCACAAGCTGTAATTCTTATTCAAGCCTCAGAACATTGTGAAATTTCCTGTGTCTGAACAGCGTGATCCTGGGAGAAGCACAGGTGAAGATATGAGTCACATAATTCATATTTAAGCAGCGCATCTGCTCCCCAGAACAGAGGCGCAGATGGGCAAACAAGGTTCTAATCCAGAATAGGTCAAACGCTGAGGAAGCGGAGCTGAGCTGCAAACGCGCCTTTGCCACCGCTGAAGGGTAAGTGTATGTATTAAACTTGAAATGATCAATATTTGCAGCAGGGGACGGACAGGCGGAACAAACGCACCCGTGGATCCGTCGTGGAAGTCCGGCAGGTTGAGGTGGATGGAGAGCTTCCGGCCTCCGGGGCTGATCTCCGTCCTGTCAGCCATGGGGAGGCTGCTGCTGTCATCCGTCTCGCTGTCACGCACGCCAGCACAGACATATGCAAACACAGAGGAGTCAGGGATGTCTCAAAGAGAGCAGACGCCACATAAGTTTAGTAAATCGGAGCTCAGGGCTGGTTTTAAAGCAATATTGGCAGCTGTGGTGTCTCATCTAAATGTCATTATGCGTGTGTTGCTTTAATAAGAGAAAGCCCTAATGAAAAAAAAAAAAAATCCAACCTAAATGATAGTTCAAATTAGTGCAAAGCAACTAAATCATATATAAACTGGTGTGAACCACATGCAGTTTCATCTCTCCTGCCACACCCAAAGTCAGGTCACTGACTGCCCTGCTGGAGCCACTTTGATAGACTGACCAAGTGAAATAAGCCAAAAGGCCTCTAAACTGAAGCTGTCGTTTGATCATTTCTTTGTGCAATCAATTCATTAATAAGGACATGTAATTAATTAATCTAATTAATCTATTGTAATCTAACCTAATAGAAGAAGAGAAGTGAGGTCAGTGCAGGCTCTACAGTCGTTACCATGACAACGTGTTGCACTGTGTTTTAAATAGTCCACTCTTTGTGAAAAACGATTTCAACCTATAAATAAAACAAGATCAAAGTACTGATTATTGGTTTAATATTTGTTTCATTTGTAAGTGATGGGGCTGGACAATCCTGAGCATTTGGGTATCGATACGATACCAGTCAATATCGCCGATCTTGATACCAGTCAATATTGCGATATCAATACCAGTCAATATCGCCGATCTTGATACCAGTCAATATCGCGATATCGATACCAGTCAATATCGCGATATCGATACCAGTCAATATCGCGATATCGATACCAGTCAATATCGCGATATCGATACCAGTCAATATTGCCTATCTTGATACCAGTCAATATCGCCAATCTTGATACCAATATCAATATTTTTAGTAAATGTGGTGGATCGTACATGAACCTCAAAATCTTAATTTGTTTTTAATCACCGTGAATGTTTTTTTGTAAGTTTCCCTTTTTTAAATTACTTAAGAAACAAAAAAACAGAATTAAGTAAAAAAAAAAAAAAAAATTCAATTAAATGAAAATAGTTTATTAAAATACAAACTAGCTGAAATTAAATAAAAAGTGAAGAAGTGAATGCAAAACAATCTACAAACCAAAAGAAACACGTAACTATGACACTAAAATAAATCAAAATCTTTAACGATCATAATAAACGACTGGTAGAAATATGAATAATTTGTAACTTCTTAGTTTCTTCTTTAAATATTGTGATTAATCACAATACTTAGAATATTTTACTAGGTACATTTTATATGAGAATATGCAGCTTTTGAACAAAAACAAACCAGAGATAAAATGTTTCCTTTGTTTTTATTATCTAAAATGTTTTAATTTATCAAGTTAATTAGAAGTGTAATTTGTGTGCACAAAATTGACATGCAGCCATAAGAAACAAACCTGCGCTCCTAAAAAAAAAAAGAAGTTCCGGTCAAGTAGCCCAATGCTCTGTGTCACTGGTTTAAAACAAAACTTTCCCACATCATCTGGACAAAAACAAGCAGTAAGAGGTGAACTTTGTCTCTGAACTGATGCTCTATTTAACCTGTTGTGGCGATTAGCATTTATATCGCTTTCCTTTACCGCTGCAGTCGAGGTTTAGCGACGCGTCGTCATGTTACCGAGACAACGCACCCAACCATGATTCAAAAAGTCCGCTTTTTGTGAAAAAGTGATCTAAACCGCGAAAAATAGCAAGAATAAAGTACTGAAAACTGATTATAGATGTGTTTTTTTTTTGTAAGTGACCATGGGATTAGTGAAATAATAACAGATGAAGTGTTTTAACGCACACTGTGGAAGCATAAACCTTAAGAGGCAAAGCAGAAGGTGCAAATAATTTGCATTAATAAATATTAACACGTTAATTATTTTTGATTAATTGTGCATTTTATCCGTTAACTTTCACAGCTCTACTGTGAACATGAGACCATTTAGACTGATCTATATGTCATAGTCCATAGTTTGGGTGGTTAGCTTAAGAGTCCGTTTTGCTCTATATTGCAAGAGTTTTATTTTTCTGTTATATGGCTTTAAAACCTAAAATATTTAAAGACAAACACATATGTGTGTTATATTCTCTATTGCAGTCAATGCTTTGTATTTTCTCTTCAATTAAACATCTTTTCATGTGCATTTGTCCCACATCACGCTAATTATACTATTATTCTATACTCCAAATACGTTTCAAGTACTGCAATCCAGTGAAATGTTCTTGGAGTCTTTGTGCGTGAGCAGCGCTGTGTTTGAAACCCACTCATTATATTTTCCCAAACAAGAGGCAGAAAGATTGCAGCGCTGCTGCGACTCAGATCCTCCTGATGCTGGCAGAGATGAAGGGTACTCATGCAGCAATATAGTTGGAGGAACGTGTTAGACAGATATATAAATAGACGTATAGATAAATATATAGATAGGTAATGTGTTTGAGCACTGAGGCAGAAGGAAAGATGGGTCACGTGGTTTTTCTGCTCCACTCGGAGCTGAAAATACATTTCTTCACAGGCTTGTGTTTCAGCTGCAGTTCATGAATAAATGTACCTTCATCTCAGCAGCAGATGTGTGAAAGTGATTAAAGGAAGTTGATTGAATTCAAACTTTATTTATACAAGAATTTTACTGAGTTCTCTGCAGTCTCCCAGATCAAAAATAAAGAGCCGAAGAAACGCATAAACTGGACCATCTAGAACAAACAAAAACTTGCTAAAAGAACAAATAAATAAAACATTACAAGGTATTAAAAATAAACGAGACACTGTAAACACTAGAGGTAAGCCTGGAGCAAAAAGATCACTCACTCTATTTATATATACATCTAAAATATATACATTTATATATGAATTGATATTATTTTAGACATATATACCACTTTATTGGGCACACCTGTCCAACTGCTCGTTAACACTAATCAACCAATCACATTGCAGCAACTGCATTTGGATTAAGCAGTACTGAAGGCAAAAGGGGGTCCATCCTGGTACTAGCAAGGTGTAGCTGATAAAGTGGCTCGTGAATGTATATATGTAAAAAAAAACAATAAATCAGTTTAAGACCAACTCTGATAAAAATTGTGTTTTTGGTGTTTTAACATGTTTCTGTTACATTTTTCTCATAATAGAGGACCCATTTAAAGAAAATAAACTACGAATTGCATTCCTGAGTATTTATTCAAATTTTTGTGAATCGAGAGTTTATGAAAAAATGCTGTATTGAAAATACTGTATCTGTGTACTTCTTTATCTTCCTCATCTGAGCTGGTAACTTAACCATCATTAGCTTTAAACTAACTAAAGACTAGATTTAAAGCATTACCTGCGATAGTGCTAATGTGAATGCTGAAAGCTGAATTTGGCCGCTAAGAATGCTAATGCTGATAGCTGAAGATGCTGAAATTGATAGCTAAAAACGCTAAAGTTGATAGCTGAAAATACTGAAGCTGATAGCTAGCTGAAATATTAATTAAATGCTAAAAACCAAGTTAGCCAAAATAGTTAGCAAGTAGTTTAAATATCAGCTAGACTCCGAAATAGCCAAAAAATCCAAAAAAGCCTAAATTAGCCAAAATAGCTTGCATGAAGTTGAAATATTAACAAAACCAAAATAGCAAAAAAAAAAAAAAAAGCCTAAAATAGCCAAAAATAGCTAGCATGAAGCTGAAATATTAGCTAAACCAAAATAGCCTAAAAAACCCTTGATAAATGCCAAAATAGTCCAAAAAGCTAGCATAATGCCATTATAAATGTTTACTTTACTACACTCTGACTCCATACATTATAAAATAACGATTCATTGACTTTTAAATTAGTCGTCGACTATTTTAATATGCGATAAGTCATCAATTAGTTGACAACTCAGAGGTGAATTTTAATGAATTCCTGCCGCTCTACAGAAACTATGTCCTAGAACTATGTCTGAATTTGGCAAAAAACAGCATAATCGTTATTAAAAGACCACTGAAAAAGGCTTTTACAGTTGATTAAAAGATGGTCAGAGCTGGACTTTTTCTACTTCTGACATTTTCTGATGGAACTTTGAGTATTGCTTAAAAGTTTATTTGAGATAAATGTAAGACCAATCTCTTTTTAAGTAACCAAGTGTTGTAGTACTGTAAAAGACCAAAACAGAATAGGAAAGGGTGCACCTTCCTATTGACTCTTATTGTAAAGCAAAAATCCTCATTTTACTCCAAAAATAAACGTATTTACAATTTGGTTATAAGACCTGATCATCTTCTGCTGTTGTTGATGTGGGCGGAGCAAACTTTCTCAAGCGTCCCCGTCTTACTAAAGGACGAGGATCAGGGAAACAAATGCTTTTCTTTTGTCCTGCTCTCTCATCAGCAGTTTGCATAATATTTAAAACGAGCATTTGACTGGAACACTGTGAACTTGTGAGAGTCTGAGTAATAAAAACAAAGTGGAGAAATCATGTTGGTGTGCCTGCCAAAATATTTGGCTTTGTTGTTCACTTTGTGGTTCAGTGCCTGAATAAAATTTTATTATCAACCAGATTTTTATACAGAGTTGTTGAAATAGGCACAGATTTTTAAGTCTACTCATAAATAATAATTAAAATAAAGACATTTTAACCTGTTAATATTTAACAGGAGACATTAAAATACACAGATAGGCAGAAATGTCCTGTCATGACAATGGTACATTTCATTTTCATGACGTCCCCTGAGGTGACCGTATGAAATCAAAAGGGGACTAACTGCAAAACACACCTGCACTCCCTTACTATCCATCCATTTCTCTCTACGACCCTCCACGAGTTCAGACAACCCCAAAAACCAGCAGCATCCATACTGGTCAACCCCCGTATGGATACCTGTGACCCGCATATTAAGCTACGTTTACATCAGGTGTTCAATTCAATTCAATTCAATTCAATTTTATTTATATAGCCCAAAATCACAAAGAGATTTGCCTCATTGGGCTTCAAAATATAAACAAGACCACGTGCTTAGTTCATGTTGTCCACACTCGACTGTTGCTGCCTGATACTGGTGCATATCTGCTACCTACAGTTGGAAGAACTTTGTGTGAAATGTTGAAGCAGTGCAAATCTTGTAACTCTTGCTCCAGACTTTCTTTTATAGCTCTATTATGATGTATGAAAGACTTGATGTCATATAATTCCGGCTGGGCACAAACCGCAACTGTTAAGTTCTCCTCCATGATCAATTTTCAAATAGTTGGTACTTCCTTGAATTAAAAGAACGCCATCCACATCACTACCAAATCAAGTCCCTCATTGGTCCAACACATTCTCAACTCCGAGTCGTCACATATTGACGATTGGTTAAGGGTCCTTCAGCGTAACTTTTTGACATGCTGGCTGTTGGTGAAATCAAGGGTCTGCAACCCTCGGGACATGGTAGCAGATGTGGCACGGGAAGGGGTACTGGATGCAGACTGGTTCTCGGTGTGTGACCAGTATCGGTACCCAAATTCGGTACTGGTACCCTAACCCTAATCCGACACCGGATGCAGGACCAGACGCCGTACTGGACTCGTACCAGTACCAGACACAGTACCAAGTGCAAACTGTCCCCGAATGTGGACCTGTACATGGTTAGGGTACCGGTACTGGGTTAGGGTATTGGTTTAGTGTACAGGCGCGCTCCACGTCCGGTACTGGACAAGTTCAGGTTTACGGCTCAGAGGCTGGGAACCAGTGATTTAATGGGAATAGCCAGCACGTCAAAAACCGACGACGAGGGGACACCTGAAACTTCAGTTTTTGACGCGGAGGGGTCCTTAACCAAACGTCAATATTTGACGACTTGGGAGTGAGAATCTGTTGAATGGTCAAAGTTGAACCAGGTTTTACTTGCAACGCACGTTCAATGGCCACGTTTTGTACGTAGGCCCTGAAAGAAGTCGTAGAAACTTGCGTAGTAAAGAGTAAATACAAGAATTTTGAACACGGAAGCCCAAAAAGCACATTTACACATGTTTGCAAAGACTTTTTATTGGAAGTAGTCGCTTAAAATGTGCCTATCGAGAGCCATGTGAATGTCGCTTTACACATAATGGAAATAAAACAATAACTAGTAGGCAACTGCATTTCAAAGTTTGTTAGATGCTGATATACACACAGATAACTGCCTCGTGCATGCTCACCTGGAGCGGCTGATGTCGTGATGGCTCAGCCAGCATTGCAGCATCTCCTCACAGGTCTGCAGCGCTGCAGCGGGGCCAAACATGGCCTCCTCCAGCTTCACCTTCGTCAGGAGCAAACTGGAGAGAGAAACACGTCACTCGTTTCCCCATGAATTCACGCTGCCCTTTGACATATCAGCTCCATGTGAAGGTCTGAAGCACCCTTATCGTTTGGTGACTTGGTGCACACAGTGTTCTGTTGGGAAATTCAACTGTAAATAGTTAAATCGGCCCGAGGCTGTGTTTGGTCAAACCTGCTTTTATATCGTCACAGATAACAGCAGCTGTCATCATAAAACAAAATACATCACACGAAAAGGAAGTAGCAGGAAAACAATTGAAATTAGTAGATGAGAAGAGAAAGATTTTTTTTTCACTTGAACAGAAAACAAAGAAACACTTAAATATTTATGTACCTTTGTACACAGTAATGCTCTAAGGAGTGCATTTGGATCTATGCAGCCGCGGGCTAAAGTGCTCAGGCCACATTAGCAGCTCACAGTACACAGATGGATTGATGGAAGCAGACTCACAGTGAAGATATTCATCAACAGGGAGCTGCACAAGAATGTGAGATGTGTGCCTGAGCTGAGACGCTGATGAGTAGAGTGTTTCCGCCTGGCCTTTTTAGCTGAAGACAACTGGTAAAGTGATGTGGGAGCCTCTGATGAGAACATGTTGGTGTGCATGTGTGTGTGTGTGTTAATTGCCAGAAGGGGCTCTCAGAGGATGCACAGCCTGTCATGGACATCACTCATCCATGAGAGTGAAGGGAGGATAGAGAAAGAGACATGGTGTTCGCCTCATCTGACGGCTGCCCCGCCGTGGAAGGCTGCTCCAGTTATTCTGCACTCTGCTGTCGTAGGGTGGGGGCGGGACGGGAGGAGGGAGAAAACCAAGAACGGAGAGATGGATGAAGTGATGGGAGAAGGGTGAGGATCAGCAGCAAAGAGAGACAAGCTGTCGTCGGGGGAGAAGTGGGCCTCGTTACCAACTGAAGGGTCGGTGGAGGACTGGGGGATGGGTGCAGGAGTGTGTGGATGCTGGGAAGAGAAGATGGTGGGATATTTTTCAAGAGAAAATATTGAAAGTGTGTCTGCGTGGGAGGAAGGAAGCTGGATTTACTGACATGTAGATGACAAGTGCTGCCGAGGGACGCTGTTTTAAGGATACGCCTGCCAGTAGGAGTCCACCAGAGACTGTGTCTCTGGGCCTCCCATTACCAGGGTGACAAAGCATTTAGAAGGATAGTGATGGTGTAACCCAGCTGTGGGTTGAAAAGTGACAGCGTTTCAGTGTGGGTGTTTGCCATACATATGAAAAACTGAGTGTGTTATCTTGATGTGGAAACACATCGAGGCAGATTGTTATCTTGAAGAAAGTATGGACTCTCACAGGTTTAACACAAGTCTTCCTGATACCCAGATTTGTTCCTAATACTCATGAGGAATTTGTGCCCTCTTGGCTTGTTGGTTCTGTCTATTTCCTGGTGAAGTCCTTATAAGTTTCAAATTGGCCTTAAGGCATACCAAACCCAGCTTAATGAAATCCTCCTGAAAACTGTCTCAGATAATGACATGAATCTACTCCTATTGAACTTGTAACTGCTGGTTTTTACTAAGAATATGACTGTATTTTAGTATCTCAGCTGCAACACCTAGTGGGCATGTGTGGTAGTGTTCCTGAATGTTTAAGGTGTGCCAAACAGAACAGAAAGTAAACTTTGCTGGTTCTAAGTAGGGGTGTGTGTTGGCAAGTATCTGGTGATATGATACGTATCGCGATACATGTCTCACAATACGATACATATCGCAATATACTGTACCAGAACTATTTTTTTTTTTTTTTCAAAGAGAAAAAACGAAGTCACACTAAGTTGTACGTGTGTTTTGACTGTACCCTTGAGACTGAACATTTGACACAAGCTGGTTCTCACGAGATCTTCTTGTTGCCAACTATCGGTTGAGGGTTTAGGTGGAAAACAAAAGTAAGGACACCAAAAGACATCTAATTATTTAAATATTTTCTGGTCAGCATTTTAAATCGACACAAGAATCGCCAAATGAAATATAACGATATATCACTGAATCCATTTTTCCTACACCCCTAGTTCAGAGTACTCCTCTACTTCTTTGTAAAATGGGGTTCCACAGGGCTCAGTTTACGAGTCTCTGCTTTTTTTCCCCTCAACACTTTATCTCTGAGTTTCATTGCTAGAAAGTAGGATTTTTCTGTTGATTGTATGCTGATGATGGTCAGATGTGTGTCTGCCTAAACACCAGCTCAGTTCCCTGGAAGTTAAGTGTTGACTTATCCATACATGTGAGAGCTCAAAAAGGAACCTGGCACCTCCAGCCTTGGCACCAGAGAGGTTTGATTTAGCTAACTGTCCCCTTGTGAATATGAGTACATTTTGCACACTCAACAGTGTGACAGCTGTTGTGCTTAAACTTGATATGTTGCCAATATGTTGAAGGACTGAATGATCATCTTGGTGCCTGTAGTAATGTGGTTCTTGCTGCGGTGAAGAGAGTTGACCGATAAGGCAAATTTTTCAATTTCCGGGTGTGCGTTCTGTCGTTCTTCCGACATTGAAGGCTATGAGCAGTTGAGTGACTAGAGTTTCCATTAAGCTACGTTCACACAGCCCTCAACGACCACTTCCAATGAAAAGTGAGTCATGTGCGTTTTAGGCCTCCATGTTCAAAACTCTCATGTTCATACGTCACACATTTTTAAGACCATTTTAGGGCTTTACATACAAAGAGCACCGCCATTGATGTGTTGAACAGGATAAACATTTATTGAACACACTAAAACTTTAAAAATGCCACTTTTTAACATGACTATGAATATTAGAATACTTGACTTTTCAAAAATTACGTGATTGGTGAGAACCCCTCCCACTGGACTTTGACTCTTTGGCTCTATATGAGAAAGTATGTATTCATGTAATATGTGAGCATGCTAACAAAACTAAGGTTAGGGAGGCGGAGCTATACCCTCAGGATACTCAGGTAAAACAGGTATTTCCATTGCCTTTAATGCTTGAGCATAAATGCTGGGGTGTTATCAGCTCTGAAATATTGAGAACCAAAGCGTTTGATGCTCAAGTACGTCATTTATTAATTGCAATCATCGCATCTCAGATTAGCTACCAGATTATTATATCCATCTTGCTTCAACTATAAAACTTTGGCTGTAAAAAGTAACCTTTGATCCAGATCCCAGCTCACACAAGGAAAACAAAGACATTCATGTATCTATTTGTCTACAAGTGGATACATCAGAATGGAGTGGAGCAGGGAGACTATGCCCTGCCTGCGTATTTTCTACATCACAAATACTCTTTGTTAAACTGTATTCATTTCCACTGCTCCACATTTAAAACAATTTGAATAAAGGAATACTCAGAAAAGAATTTTTTAGCTTAAAATACTTAATTATGTCCTCTATTATGAGATGAAAATGTTAAAAACAAAATATTTCCATCAGTGGCCCTTTAATTTTTAATATTTCAACTCAGAAATGTGTCTTTTACTTAAAAAAATTCATTTTTTTTGTAAATGTAACAATGAAACTTTCTGTTTTACCTTCATGACAAAATCAGATACTGCACTTACATTCACTGATAAAAAGCAAAGAAATGAAACAAAGAAATGTTTGTGCTGCCTTTGGAAACCACCAGACCTTTTCCAACAGCACAGAGAATGGACCTGCATTCTCCAAAGGGATTAAGTGGGATCTTTGGTTTGTGCATAACCCCGTGCCTGGTGGCTTTGTTTGTTGTGTCTGTGCTCTACACCTGGGCCAGCTCTGCACATGACTCACAACCACACAGCGCCGAACAGAGGGATCACAACCAACTGTCAGACCAGGGAAGTGTAAATATCTCTCAAGGATATTGACAGATGAATAGATTTAGAACTGATTTTTTTACAGTGCTCGTGGAGTTTGACAGTTGACTGTAAACCAGGGGGGTCAAACTCAATCGCAAAGGGGGCCAAAATCCAAAACACACCTTCGGTCGCGGGCCAGGATAAACATTTATTGAACACTAAAACTACATTTTTGAAACTTTAAAACCGAAACTTTTTAACATAATTATGAACTAGATGTATAGCGTTACCTGCGATAATGCTACTGTGAATGCTGTAAACTGAATTTGGCTGCTGAAGATGCTGAAATTGATAGCTAAAATCGCTAAAGCTGATAGCTGAAAACACTGAAACTGATGGCCAGCCAACATATTAATTAAATGCCAAATTAGCTTAAAAAAACAAACAAAAAAAATACTTAGGTAAGCCAAAACAGCTAGCATGTAGCTAAAAAAAATAGCTAAACTTCAAAACAACCTAAAATAATTTTAAAAAAGCAAAATTTAGCCAAAACAGCTCGCATTTAAATAGTAGCTACACTCTAAACTAGTCAACTAAAAAAAAACAAGCCAAAAACACTAGCATGTAGCTGAAATATTTGCTAAATTCCAAAATAGCCTAAACAATTTTAATAAATGCCAAAATAGTCCAAAAAGTTAGCAGAATGCCAATTTTTACAAATATTATTCCAAAATAAACTTAAACCTTAAATAATTTTCAATATTTTTCTCTCCATAAAAATATATTTTGTCAAAATTATTCAAGTTAAAAATAAGCGCAAGATAACATCGGGTCACTAGTAACAATGAAATAAAATAATCTGGAGGGCTGGATTTAATCACCTGGCGGGCTGGATCCGGCCCCGGACCTTGACTCTTACAAGTGCTGTAAACCTGAATAAGAGATTATTTCATTTAAGGCGCACCTTTCAGAGGGAGGGGTAGATCAAGGAGCTATTCTATTTCAATCCAAAAGTGGAATTTTGTGGTACAAAAATCAATATTCCTTATCTGATTGTCATTTGCACCATGACTTGTCACAGGTATGAAAACAGCAGGAATATGCATCAGGGTAAATAAAAGCGTAGCATGTCTCCCTTGATGTAAAACAATAATGTTGGATGTATTGAGTTTAACTGTGATGCCTTAGGGAAACATTCAGATGAGTCAGTGTTATGAGCTTCTAAAATTATTGTGGTGGTGGGTGGTTTTTCTCAGCTGTAGGGGGAACAGTAGGTGAGTCAGTTCAGTTCAGCTGTGATTCATCAGTTTATGTCTTTATCTGAGGTAGTGTGCTGAGGCCCCACACCCTAATGAGTAACTCGCAACCAGCGGAAATACCATCAGTAAAAGGGTTTTTTCTGAAAATAGAAATGCTGTTATTTCTTAGGTAAATATATTCGTACCACAAGCTGTTAATAAGGTAAGTTATCAGTATCCGGATGTTTCTGTCTTCTACGTCATTCACTATGACTCAGTTTCTGACTTTACCTGCAGCTGAACAAACAGAGGACTCAAAGCAAAAAGCTAAAAGAGGAGGATTTGATCCAAAAAGGCATAAATTCATGTTATTTTTATAATGAGGGCAACAAGACATGATTGAGACCAGATCAGGACAAATTGAATTTCAAATACTTTCAGTGACACACCAGCTTTTACCAGAACAATGGAAACCTCTTGACTTTGCAGAAAGGAAAATGTGTTCTTTTCTTTTGCTTGGTTTGATATCAGTTTTGTTTTCTTGTTCTGTTTTCAGGTTTTCCTCCTGACAGTTTCAAGTCTTCAATGATCCACACATGTTTTGATTTCGGTTATTGATCTTCACTCTTTTTAAGTGTTTGGTTTTCAGCTCCTCTCTTTTCAACCTTCAATTTCTCCCTTTGTTTCACGGTTTTGTCACACTTTGAGTTTATGTATTAAGGTAAAAAAAAAAAAAAAAAAAAAAAAAAAAAACGCCACTCCGATCACCTTTTGATGTAGTGTCTAAGCGTTCCCAGAGATCTTTTAATTATGATTTTGCTGTTTTTAGGCTAAATCAAAAAAACTTGTGTCATTTTTCAGAACATAGTTTTTACTTTTCTCCTAAGATACAGCAAAACATATAAATAAAACATGAATTGTCTAGTAAAATCCCAGTAAGGGCAAGAACTTTTGAAATGGTTTTATTAGCCTTCTTATCACTCAAATCTTTTAGGTAATGTTCCTGACTTAGCTCCACATTTTCAGGATCTTATTCTTTTTACAACATTGATCGCTTATT
Organism: Oryzias melastigma; assembly: GCF_002922805.2. Lineage (NCBI taxonomy): Eukaryota > Metazoa > Chordata > Actinopteri > Beloniformes > Adrianichthyidae > Oryzias > Oryzias melastigma. Next base: position 11,737,505 of record NC_050526.1, on the reverse strand, counting down.
TCCCAGCGTGAGGCAGAGACTGACCTCAGAAAGCAATAATATAAAGAAAAAAAGACCAGGATATGTTTGCTTTCCCATAACACACACTGCAAACTGATACCTGCAAAGATTTAAAACCTTGCTTTTGTCAGACATTGAAGATATTCTACGTTGTTTTAACTTCTATTTGATCCATACCTTAAAAGCCATAATCTACAACAGGGGTGTCCAAATCCAGGCCTCGAGGGCCGTCCTCCTGGTGGTTTTACAAAATAAATCCTGCCGTATCTGCTGCTGATTACCTGGATCAGGTGCATTTGGCCAGTTAGAAGCTTCAAAGGCAGGTTGGTTGGGACAACATGTAAGACACCGGCCCTCGAGGCCTGGATTTGGACACCCCAATCTAGAAATAAGGAATTTAAAATTAAAATGAATCAAAGTCATTTTGATCTATACTCTTGACAATAGAAACATTTGATTTAACACCCAAAAAAAAACTCAAATTGATTAAGGAAATGCTAATAAGACTAAATGTTTATCTATGCTCAAAGAATAAGTACTAGTTTTATATTTTACGATTTATTTAGATCAACCAACTTATACTGAGATCAGTTTCTTCAGATTTTTTTCTAAAATGAGTCATTTCCATTTATTACATCACTTTTTTATCACTGTAATCGAAGTGAACAACAATTAGGTTTATAAAAACGAAAAAAATACAAACCATTCACTTAGAACGAAAAGAAATGACATTCAATTTGAAGCAATTCTGTTTAACGACTAGGACTGGGTTAATAAAATCAATAAATCGATTTGAATCAATTGAAGCCTAATAAATCAATAATTGATTCATAAAAATATTTATCGATTTAGCACATAAAGCTAAAGTCTGCTAGCTTGATGCTAACATTTAATGGAATTTCCTGTAGGACGGCTAATGTTAACGCTTGGTTGACCTAAACATCTTTATAAACTTACAGACATGAATTTTTCAAATTCTTTTAGGTAAATGTTTTTTAAAGTAACTATTTGTGGTCTAAAACATCGTTTTTTTACTCATACTTCTTCTGGAATAAGGTGTAATGCTATAAAGCGATCCCCATCTAGAGGCCAAACAGAAACGTCCTCCAGGAGAAGCAGAACAATGTTTCCAATGTTAATGATCTGAACATTTTAGTTAGAACTTCTCCTTTAGAGAATCTATATAACACTGGATGATATTAACAATCTCATTATTTCATGAATATATTTTACATTATGTGAACTGGATCAGATTAATATAAATATATTCAAATCTTAAAGTAGATTATTAATGTGTTTCTAAACAAATGTGTATAAATGTGTAAACTCAATATTGAATTTAACTGAAGAATGGAAAAAAATGTGAATCGAATCGATTCAGGTTCTTGTGAATCAAAAAGTTCCTTGAAACTATAATCAATTACCAGCTCTATTAACGACTAGCTTTTTGGGGCTTATTTTTCCTCTTTTGAATGCTTGTCTGGAACTCCTTGTTTCTAGATTATAAAGATTTATTGATGAGTTTAAATTAATTTTAGTTACTTTAAATGTAATTACTTTCTAGAGATTTTCTCCTTAAGATTAGTGTTCTAGCTTTAGAATATCTCTTTTTTCAATGTACCCACTATCTAAGCTAAAAAGTGAGGAACTTGAACTGACCAAAGGTGGGCGGAAGACAGACTGAAGTCTGTCATTCAGCACAGCAGTGGAAATCAACTCCACAGGCACTTGAAGTGGGGAATTTCTCTCTCAGTCTGGTAGTATGTTGCCTACATAAACCCTTATTTTAACGTTCCATGTTTGAAAAATGGTTTTCCAGTATAATACATGAAGTTATTTTGCACAGATAACCTCATCCACCTTGTCATTCAGCCCTTTGACACAATCTTTATAATGCCGGCTGAGTTTGCATCAAGATTACAGCACTCAAAGCTGCACAGCAGATTACAAAGGCTGTCATTTTCAGCCTCCTGGGATTGAGCCTGTCGTGTGTAGAGTGTCGTTTTTGACTGAGCAGTGAAAAAGCTCCGTGGTGGTCGGATAAGAGCGCTGCGTGCCAGCGTAAACTCCTCATAAAAATAGCTAATAATGTTCCCCTGAAAAAGTGGTTCATACTCGGTATTACTCATTCTGCACTCCCACAGATTAGAGTGAGAATTGTTCACGCACATGTAGCACAAACACACACGCACGCTCATAGTATGTGTGTGGATCCGGGCACGTGCACGTCCGTGCAGACAAACTTGTGAAGCTAGACATGCAGAGAGAGTGGCATGCAATGCAGGCTGGAGCCGTCACGTTTGTTCAGATGCTCGCACAACATGCTGCTGATGCTGCAGCCTCCCATCAGATGAATGCTGAATCAAAGGCTGGGATTAATCATTCTCTTTAGTACAAATTGCAAGACCGTAATCACTGTCAACCCCCCCCACCCACCCAAACACGCACACAAGCCCTCCCCTTCTGTCGCCACAGCTCTCTCTCAATCTGTAGCAGAATCCCATTTCACATGGAGACACAGAGCTGTTTGCTCTGCGATTAAAATTTCAAAGCAAAAGAAGAAATGGAGACACAGACCAAACAAAATAAAAAGTGAGAGAAAAAAGAGGGCTGGAAATTAAGGAAGAAGGGAAGTGTTGGAAAAAGAACCGGGCTGGCAGGGAGTGAAGTGGGAATAAAAGGAGGAGGGAGGAATTCTGTATGCTACAGCGAGCAGTTTGCTGTGCTGCAGAGAGCCACGGGCTATGACCATTCCCACACATGCATGCACATGCTCCGGAACATGCAGCAAGCTCGTGCAAGCTCATGCACTAATATTCATGTTCTGTCAGGATCACAAACGGGACAGCAAATGAATGCTCAGCTCTGGGTCCCAGCCTCTCACACCAGTTTTGATCTCCTATTTTGAGTTTAAAGGCCTTCAACATGCAAAGTCGACTGTTTTGAGCTTTTAACTGTATTACAATGTCCATTCCTCACGAAAAAAAACAACCCCAAAGTCGTGTATTGCTCCATTCATGCATTTCTGAATATTCCTTTAAAACTCACAAAAACGAGCGGGTTCTCACATTATGATGTCACAAAATGAGGAACAGCCCCAGAGTCTACATGACCACAATATGATCATCTATCTTTCAGAAGTTTGTTTCATGTTTGTTTTTGTGGGTGAAACACAGACATGCTGTTGAGATCGGCTTTAGATTGACCTCATAAAATGGGCAACACCCAAAAGGGGCGAAAGGCGGAGCCACAGAGAGGCTTCTTACTTCCAGGTAGAAAAATGAGCTCACGAAAATAACACATATTTTTATAAATGATTCATGTTTTAGTGTGCCAAATAATCATATTTAGGAATGTAGTTTACTCTGAAAGGCTTTATTAAGATATAGGGCCTTTAACCTTTTAACACCTGAGGCGTCGCCAGTGACACCGAAACACAACATCTCTTAATATGCTGTAACTTTTCAACTGTTAACACGATCAATGTCATTCCAGCAGTTTCTGAGGGAGAAAAGCGGCGCAAGCTTGGTCACTCGTCCTTAATTTTGTTTCTTTTATGCTATAAGGCTTCTAAGATTCAATCTTAACTTCCATTTTTCTTTTTTTTAGAGGATTATTGGTTTAGTTTCCATTTCCATCCATCCATCTATCTTCCTCCCCTTTATCCGGGACCGGGTTGGGGGGGCAGCAGTCTAAGCAGAGATGCCCAGACTTCCCTCTCCCCGGCCACTTCCTCCAGCTCCTCTGGGGGGACCCCGAGGCGTTCCCAGGCCAGCCGAGAAACATAGTCTCTCCAGCGTGTCCTGGATCCTCTCGGGGCCTTCGCCCAGTGAGACATGCATGGAACACCTCTCCAGGGAGGCGTCCAGGAGGCATCTGGACCAGATCCCCGAACCACCTCAACTGGCTCCTCTCGATGCGGAGGAGAAGCGGCTCTACTCCGAGCTCTCTCCGGGTGACTGAGCTCCTCACCCTATCTCTAAGGGAGCGCCCAGCCACCCTCGGGAGAAAACTCATTTCAGCCGCTTGTAGTCGGGATCTCGTTCTTTCAGTCACGACTCAGAGCTCATGACCATAGGTGAGTACTGGAACGAAGATCGACCGGCAAATTGAGAGCTTTGCTTTTTGGCTCAGCTCTCTTTTCAGCAAAACATACTGGTACAGACACAGCTCCAATCTTCCATCACTCGTGAACAAGACCCCAATATATTTAAACTCCTCCACCTGAGGCAGGAGCACTCCACCCACCGAGAGAGGGCAAACTACCTTTCTCCGGTCGAGAACCATGGCCTCAGACTTAGCGGTGCTGACCCTCATCCCAGCCGCTTCACACTCGGCTGCAAACCGCTCCAATGCATGCTGGAGGTCCCGGTTCGATGGAGCCAACAGAACAACATCATCTGCAAAGAGCAGAGAGGAAATCCTGTGGTCCCCAAACCAGATCCCCTCCGGCCCCTGGCTGCGCCTAGAAATTCTGTCCATAAAGACTATGAACAGAACCGGTGATAAAGGGCAGCCCTGCCGGAGTCCAACATGCACCGGGAACAGGTCTGACTTACTGCCGGCCATGCGAACCAAGCTCCTGCTCCGGTCATACAGAGACCGGACAGCCCTGAGTAAGGCTCCCCGGACCCCATACTCCCAGAGCACCCTCCACAGGACACCACGGGGAACGCGGTCGAACGCCTTCTCCAAATCCACAAAACACATATGGACTGGATGAGCGAACTCCCACGAACCCTCCAGCACCCTGAAGAGGGTGTAGAGCTGGTCCACTGTTCCACGACCAGGACGGAAACCGCACTGTTGTTCCTGAATCTGAGGTTCGACTATCGGACGGACTCTCCTCTCCAGTACCCTGGCATAGACTTTCCCAGGAAGGCTGAGGAGTGTGATTCCCCGGTAGTTGGAACACACCCTCCGGTCCCCCTTCTTGAAAAGGGGAACCACCACCCCAGTCTGCCAGTCCAGTGGTACGGTTCCTGTCTGCCACGCAATGCTGCAGAGACGTGTCAGCCAAGACACTCCTACAACATCCAGAGACTTGAGGTACTCAGGGTGAACCTCATCCACCCCCGGAGCCTTGCCACTGAGGAGCTCTTTGACTACCTCAGTGACCTCAGCTTGGGTGATTGACAGCTCCACCCCACAGTCCTCAGTCTCTACTTCCGCAAAGGAAGGCGTGTCATCAGGGTTAAGGAGATCCTCAAAGTATTCCTTCCAGTTTCAGATCCAGTTACGTGGCGTCACCGGGGCCTCACCCTGGAGCCAGGCCTGGTGGCCGGGGCTTTTGTCACTGGCCCCGGTCAGGTCCAACCCGAAGGAGCAATGTGGGATCACTGTCCAGTGGGCGCACCACCTGCAGGAGAGCTCAGAAGGCGCCGGTGCAATGTGGTTTGGTCGGCAGTCGAAGGCGAGTGCCCCGGCGGCCTAAACCCTCGTTATGGAATTTGGCTTTTCCATTTGGTTTATTTACAAAAATGTACAGAGCAAACAAACAGCCAATAAAAAGAAAATAGGAAGAAGCATATGATGCTTGTTGGACCTATTTTCTCTGAAGTTCTAAAAGTCTAAAATAGAATTCATCATTCAACATCATTTGAAAACAGCTTTTCCAGTTAGAGATGATTTATCCTAAACATTTGCTTCCTTGTCTGTTCATAAAACCACTTTATTATATTATAATTGTATGAGTTACGCATTTAATGCTCTTGTTTCCATTTCTGTATCAACAGATCTTTAGGTCTTGTGTCTAGTTGACTCTATGTGGCTTTAAATAAAACTTCTCCTTTAACTCTGATCACATGAAATAAGCTTGTGTTTGTCTTGAAAAGGGGGACTACTTGCAAAATTGGTGACAGTCAAATCTGTTTTTTTTATATTTGGAAAGGTTGTCAAAAAACAGTCTAATTTCTCTGACATAATGATCAATATAAGCTGAAATGTCAGTACATCTTTGTGCTGGAAGGAAAAAAAAAAGTACTAACACGAGACATTCACTTTTGATGAAAAGGAAAGTGCAGAGCAGCAATGTATACAATAACATATATAATAGTTGAGAAAAGTGAAATTAAAAAAATATGTAAATGAATTTCATTTAGCTTGTACAGAAGGGTTGGTCAGGGTTGAGGGTATAATACCATTAGCTTCCCACAAAAAAAAAAATACAAAAACAGTAGATATGGTGTAAAAGCACTATTTAATTTTGTGTTGTAATTGGATCAAAATGTGTTCATGTTGGGATTTGAGCCTACAGGAAGGAGATCCTGTTCTCCAGATCAGCTCAGTTACTGCAAAACCATGTTTCCAGGAATCTTCAGGAACATACAAGCTAGTCTCTTCTTTCCAGTCACATATATTTCAGAGTCAACCAACAAGTCACAGCCTGCTGCTTCATAAATTTAAATAGTTTCACATGAGCACAACACCCACATTCACACACACACACCACAAACTGTCACCTGACACAAGGTAAAACTTATGAAACATCTCCTGAAAGATTTATTTAGTCCCTTGTCCCCAACAACAGTCTTAAAACAACACCCGCATGCGCTGGTTCTGCTGGTGTGACCTCACGGTTACCGGGGCGATTGGGATTTCTGGTGCAGGGAGTGGGGGGAATTGGCTGAGCCCAGAAAAGAGCTCTTAAATGGGTCAAAGCAGTCAAGTGTCTCTACGGAGGAGGTGTGTGTGTGTCTGCAAGTGTCTGATTGTGCATGTAGACATAAAACATCTATCTTCAGAGTGCACACACACACACACACAGCAGCCATCAGTGAGGCTTTTGTAATTATAAAAGCATCCACCCACTCCATCTCCCTGTTTTCTTCTCCCAGTCGGGCTGTAATGTCCTTCGTTATTTAATCAGGTTTTTTTTTTTTTGCTGTGTTTCCTCCTCTCCCTCCTGATGTATGAATGCGCCCCATCTGTCTGCTGGGACCGTGGAGGCCAACACTGACCCCAAATGGTTGGATTATGAAATGCTTTACGGAGCTCTGAAGCAGACAGAAACCACATCAGAGACGTGATGCAACATGCGTCCATGTCAATGCTGGGGTGGAGGAAATGATCAGATTCTTGATCCTGTGGTCACCTGCCAGCTCAAGCTGATGATGCGGGGGGATCTGGATGAAAGCCCGTGATATGATGCTATGAGTTTACACTTTTCCTTTTTCGCTTCATACTAAAATGCTGAAGGAGTTTGCTGAAAATGTAAAAGCTGTTTGTGAAATGTAAAATTTGCTAAAAGACTGGAAATTTCGTTAAAGAACGATAAAAGAGCGCTGAAGTTGACCTAAATTTCTGAAAATTTTGTGGTAAAATTGTTTAAAAATCTCTAATACATGCCAATTTTGCAAAAATATTTAGTGTGTTACTTAAATATGAGCTAAACTCCAAATTAGCCCCAAAAATCCTTACTAGATGCTAAATTAGCCAAAAATGCTAGCTTGTTGCTAAAATGCTAGCTACATTACTTAAAAACTATCCATCCATCCATCCATCCATTTTCTTGACCGCTTTGTCCCTTTCGGGGTCGCGGGGTGCCGGAGCCTATCCCGGCTGCTGATGGGCGAAGGCGGGGTACACCCTGGACAGGTCGCCAGTCTGTCTCAGGGCACTTAAAAACTAAATATTACTAAATATTAGATAAACTCAAAATTAGCATAAAAAAACCTCAGAAGATGCCAAATTAACCAAAAAGCTAACAAATTGTTTAAATACTAGCTAAACTCCAAAATAGCCTATACTCCTCAGTAAACTAAACTAGTCAAAAAATGTAGCTTGTTGCTAAAATATTAGCCACATTTCTTAAAAATTACTATAAAAGATGAAAACATAGCCCATGAATATATTTAAAGGCTTGCTGCTAATCTGCTAAATTTTGAAATTTGAAGACTTTCTCATTCATTTCTTATGGGGCTCATTTTGTTCAATATTTCAAAAACTATAAAGTTCATGAATACCAAAAATCAAGCAGAAATGTCCTGAACGAGGTGAACGTTTTGATACCAAGATTGATGAAAACGCCGGAAATGCAAATTAATTTTTACTTGTCAAAAAACACAGAAAGGAGGAGGAGAATCACTAGTGAATGTTTTTAAGCATTTCACACAATTACACATTTTGTCATAAATAATTAGAGGTTTAATCCCGTCAAATCGTCCTATTTCTGTCCAAAAGCATCAAAAGCTGGAATACTTTTAATCTGTAAATTGTTTAAGCTCCACTTTATAAGAAGAGAGACGAGTTTTTCCTTTAAGAAGTGATTGTGTCATAAAAACGTCACTCGGTCCGGGGTTGCAGCTGCAGCGTGCAAAGGGTAAGAGTGTATGCCGGGGAATCTGTACCGCAATGCAGCCCTCCACTCGGGAACGTCTAAATAAGGCGTCGAGTGTGTCTGTGCGATCGGCCTCCAACATAGCTGAGGCGAGACACCCAATCCCCACGGAGAGAGAGCTGTGTGGACGGGTCCTCCCTGCACCACCCACTGCAGCTCCTCTTCCTCCCAAGCACTCACAGAAGAATCACGCAAAGTTTCAGGGGTGCATCGACTGAAATCTCCTCAATTCATGGTGTGGGTGGGTTTTTTACTTGAGGTTGCTGGGGTGCTGGCTGAGAGCCAGGTTGAGGGTTTCCAGAGCGTGACAGTGATGCTTCTGGGCGCTCAACAGCAGGGTCAACAGGTGGAGGGAGTGTAAGTCATCCCCATGGAGTGATAACGCTGCCTGCAGGGGCTCCATGGCTGCTGACACCTTCCAAAGAAATGATTCTATTTTCAGATAAAAGTTGCAACAAACTGAGGATAAAAAGATCAAACTTTGGGGAAAAAAAAAAATTAGTACCTGCCGAACAATGGCCAGCTGTAGAGCCAGATACATAGAAATCTTTGCATCCTGAGGGTCTAGTGAATGTGCTCTGCAGAAGAACAACAGATATACAAACATGTCCGAACATCACAAAGTACATGACAAATTGTCCTAAAGTAAAGTGTCTAGGACAGGGGTCAGCAACCATTAACAGTAAAAGAACCTTTTCTACTGATCAAAACATAGAAGGAGCCACATAGTCTCACTTTAGAATTTAAGGAATTTGGATTTGAATTCATTACCTTTTTTTTAATAATATGAATTATGTCTATTTTTGTCATGAACAAAATTAAAATTATAAAAAGAACCTAGCATCTTTCAAAATGTTTTTTTTATATTTGGTAGAAGCTCAAATAACTTATTTTATAAAAGATGCTCTGTGCAAAACAGGATAATCTCAGTCAGCTCTGGACAGCTAGTAACCAATGTTGTGCAGCGTAAGATAATATCTGCTTTTAACTCATAAAATATCAAACTAAATTTGGAAACGAATCAAAAATTTGCAGTTTTTGCTGCTTCATCAAACAGAGAAAATACAAACCGCTCTAGAAATGAATGCAAGCAGCAGTTAAGAAACCTGGCTTATATAACCATCTTTGATTGACTTTTCCAGTTTGGAAACATTCTTCAACTGATAACTTCCAGTAGTTTGGATTTTGGTTACAGATGAGAGCAAACAAGCCCAGACCTCCCTCCATTTGGCCAGCTCTTCCACAAAATGCTGTGTCAGAACCAGCACAGACTTAAATTCCCAAGTCTAAAACTTGGATGCCTTCCCAGGAAGTTTTTCTAATGACATTCTTGTCTAATGTCTCGACTTGCTCAGTGAGATCTTTTTGGTGTGAAAAACTCCAACTGAGCTACAAACTCTGTTTTCAAGGAAAATCATGTTGCAAGATTTCCACCTGCTGTACCTGCTTTATCTGTTAGTCGTCACATATTGACGTTTGGTTAAAGACCCCTCACTTTTTGACATTTTGGGTGTCCCCAGGTCGTCATTTTTTGACATATTGGCTGCTACCATTAAATCACAGGTCCCCAACCTCCAGGCCGTGAACCAGAACTGGTCCAGTACTGTGACACAGTACCCTAACCCGATATCAGATTCAAGCTGGTACCAGATGCGGTGCCGGGCGTGAACCGGATGCGGTACCAGACACGAACCAGTACCGGATTAAGGTTAGGTACAGAGGACCAGTGCCAGCCGGTACCGCAGACCCTTGATTTCACGAACAGCCAGGATGCCAAAAAACGCCGATTTGGGGACACCCAAAACGTCAAAAAGTGACACGGAAGGGGCCTTCACCAAACGTCAGTATGTGGTGACGTGGGGGATGAGAATGTTTTGGTTTGTCATGGGCTCCTGTTGTCAACTATGGGGGTTTTGAAGACCCAAAATTCAGAGGTGAATGTCTAATGAACTCCTGTCACTCTGCAGAAACTATAAAAACAGCATTATAATATGGAGACCACTTGGAACACTCTCAAATAGCTTAAAAATGATCGGAGTTTGACTTTAGGATTTTGACACATCAAAAGCCATTTGAGGTTCATTCTAGTAAATACAAGTTTGGTTTGATTCTGCATCCTGTGAGGGGTCAATTTTTTTTTCTTTTACCAGAAACTGTTAGTGTGATGGCTGAGACTCCAAAGACCCTTTCCCCCTCATGTGCTCACAAGTACCAAAGTGCTGGGTGTGCATGACAAACACAAGGCTGAGAGACACACCATCTGTGAGAACTGAGAACCATGTAAAACATATATTCAGCAGCTGAAAAGGCTGCGTGTCAAAGTGAAACATACTTATTTAAAGCTTTCAGGGCCTTCTTGTTGAAGTCATTCCTGTCCTCTTTGAGGGAAGCTGCAGAGAGAACAGGTTTGGTTTGGTTATGTCGCAGAGCACACAAGGATTCATTCTCACACCTCTGACACTCCAGGGTCTCAACTCACAGAACATACAATGGTGCAAAAGTGTTTTTTGGTCGGCGATTCTGAAAGTTCTGTCACTTAAAAAGGTGAGAGAAGTCTATAATTTTCTTCATAAATCCACTTCAACTGTGAGAGACAGAAAGTAAACAGCTTTAAAGAATTTATTTGTATAATGGTGCAGTAAACAAGTATTTGGTCAATCCTAAATGTTTACGTTAATGCTTTGTGATGCAGCTCTGACTTAAAGGTTAAACATTTGCTGTAGATCTTCAGATTTTCACACACTGTAACTGCTATTTTGGTCCATTCCTCCATTCAGATCTTCTCTAGAGCTGTAATGTTTTGGAGTAAACAAAACATTTAACTTCATCTACAGATTCTTTATTGGATTAAGGTTCAGAATTAGCCAGACCACTCCAGAACCTCTAAACACTTTTGTCCAAAATCTCACCATATTTTTCTTCATCCTTTTCTTAATACAGATCAGCCGTCTGGTCCTTTTTCTAGAAAAGCTTCTCCAAACCATGATGTTTCCACCCCCATGCATCACAGTGGGTATAATGTTCTTTCGATGTAACCTAACATTCTTACTCCTCCAAACAGGGTCAGTGGCGTTTCTACCAGAGCGGTCTTATCCGACCACATGATATTCTCCAAGTCCTCCTCTGGATCATTAAGATCATCTGGAAAACTTTTGGTTCTGCAGTATTTAAATCAATGATGCGGTTGTGTTACTATAGCTACCTTTGTTGCTGTGGTCCCAGCTCTCTTCAGGTCATTGACCAGTTCCCCCGTGTACAATTTCAAGATCATTTGTCCTCCACCAGGTGAGACCTTGTATGAAGCTCCAGGTGGATGGGGGTTGTCAGTGATCTCGTATTTCTGTTATTTTCTGATAGTTGTTCCAGCAGGTGATCTCTTCTCATTGAGCTGCTAGTTTAGTGTAGATTGGTTCATTCCAGTCTTGTTCAGGTCTATAATCTTTTCTGGTGTCCTTTGACAGCACCTTGGTCATGGTGGAGAAGCTGTATTCTGTCTGTTTGTGGATGTGGACAGGTGATTTCCTGGAATTGTTCTTTTCCATTCTATCTTTCACAGTTGAAGTATATCTATTTATACTTGCAGAATCCTGACCAAGAAGGAAGACATGTGCTGTCTGTATCCCACTTGTTTGGCTCTATTGGTCAGGAGTTTCTTACCCTCAGAGGCCTGAAGACTGAAGCAAAGTCCCAGGGCCAGATAAGCTCGGGGCAGAAATTCCCCCGCTTCCTCCCCCATGGACACCACCCTCTGGGACAGAGTCTCAGCCTCCTTGAACTGAACAATAAACACAAACACTGTTAGCTTCTAAACACAGAGAAGAGTGAAACTTGAATCTGTCTTCTCTTATCTCCTCCTGATGGTTTAATGCTGATCTTTAAGGCTTTCATTAAGGTAAAGCTGCTTTTTAATTGGTCCAGCCATTACTACCAGAAAAAACCTGGAAGCAGAAAAAATTGGATTTTCTTGAAAAACATGACATTGTACTATGACACATAATATTATTTGGAGACCTCTATTTTGACTCTACTCAAACATATATGAGTCATATTCATTTATGAGTAAACATAGGATGTGGTCAGGTGATCCGCAGGTTTGTCTTGAACTGATTTGCAATTATAAAGTCAGTGAAGACTGACATTTAAAAATGCTCTTCATTTAAGTAAGATACTAAAGTTGTCGAATCGTTTTGCATTGAAATAAATAGGAATCAAGTTGCTTGTGTTGATTGCCAGAAGTACTTTTAGTAAAAGCTTTGTTGGGACTCATTCTTGCAAAATGATTTACACCTGAGACGCAATTTATTAATTGGCATATTTGCAGTTTTTTTTTAGATTATTTTTTGTAATGTTTTAAACAAATCAAAACAGAGAGATTAACAAAAGGATGCAAATTTACCTATGTGACTAATACAGTGGGGCAAAAAAGTATTTGGTCAGTCACCAATTGTGCAATTCCTCCCACTTAAAAAGAAGAGATTGGCCTGTAATTTTCCTCATAGGTATACCTCAAATATGAGAGACAAAATGAGAGTAAAATATCAAAAAATCACATTGTCTGATTTTTAAAGAATATATTTGTAAATTATGGTGGAATATAAGTATTTGGTAAATAAAATAAGTTCAAGTCAATACTTTGTTATAAACCCTTTGCTGGAAATGACAGCAGTCAGATGTTTTCTGTAGTCTTCAGAAGGTTTTCACAACCTGTTGGTAGTGTTTTGGTCCATTCCTCCATGTAGATCTCCTCTAAAGCAGTGGTGTTTTGGGGCTGTCACTGGGCAAAATTAACTTTCAATTCCCTCCAAAGATTTTCTATGGAGTTGAGATCTGGAGACTGGCTAGACCACTTCAGGACCTTGAAATGCTTCTTATGAAGCCACTCCTTCGTGACCTGGGCAGTGTGTTTGGGATGGTTGTCATGGTGACAGTCCCAGCGACGGTTCATTTTCAATGCTGATGGGAGATTTTCACTCTAAATTTGACCACATTACCCCATTAATTCTATCCTTTACATTGATCAGTCATCCTGATCCCTTTGATGAAAAACAGCCCCGAAGCATGATGCTTCCACCTTCATGCTTTACAGTAGGTATGATGTTCTTTGAATGCAACTAAGCATTCTTTCTCCACCAAACAGTAGAGTTCTTACCAGAACATTCTATTTTGGTTTCATCCAACCATTCTATATTTTCCCAATCCTCTTCTGGATCATCCAGATGCTCTCTAGCAAACTTTAGACGGGCCTTCACATGGTCTGGCTTTGGCATGAGGACACGTCTGGAACTGCAGGGTTTGAGTCCCTGCATATGGTGTGGTGTGTTACTGATGGTAGTCCTTGTTACTTTGGTCCCAGCTCTCTGCATGTCATTCACAGGGTCCCCCGTGTGGTTCTGGGATTTTTGCTCATCGTTCTTGTGATCATTTTGACCCCATGGCGTGAGATCTTGCGGGGAGGCCCAGATGGAGGGAGATGATCAGTGGTCTTAGATGTCTTCCATTTCCTAATAATTGATTTCTTTACACCAAGCTGCTCACCTATTGAAGATTCAGTCTTCTCAGCCTGGTCTGGGTCAACTATTCTGTTTCTGGTGTCTTTAGACAGCTCTTTGGTCTTAGTGAAGTTTGGAGTCTGACTGTTTGAGGTTGTGGACAGGTGTCTTCACCCAAACAGGTGTCATTAGTACAGGTAATGAGTGGAGGACAGAGGATCCTCTTGGTCTATTAGAGACAGGAATCTTGCTTGTTCGTAGGTGACCAAATACTTATTTTCCACCATGATTTGCAAATGAATTCTTTAAAAATCAGACAATGTGATTTTCTGGATTTTTTTTTCTCATGTTGTCTCTCAGTTGAGGTATACCTATGATGCAAATTAAAGGCCTCCCTTATCTTTTTCCATCCATCCATCTTCCAGACCGCTTCGTCCCTTTCGGGGTCACGGGGGTGCCGGAGCCTAACCCGGCTGCTGATGGGCGAAGGCGGGGTACACCCTGGACAGGTCGCCAGTCTGTCGCAGGGCCTCAATCACACACACATCCACTCTCACATTCACACCTAGGGGCAATTTAGAGTCATAAATTAACCTATGAAGCATGTTTTTGGACGGTGGGAGGAAGCCGGAGTCCCCGGTGAAAACCCACGCATGCACGGGGAGAACATGCAAACTCCACACAGAAAGGTCCCAGCCGGGATTCGAACCGGGGCCTTCTCGCTGTGAGGCAAGAGCGCTAACCACTGTGCCACCGTGCAGCCCCCCTTATCTTTTTAACTTGCACAATTTTTAGAAACCAAAAACCCTTTAGATGAAGTCTATCAAAGCAGGACTCACATTCTCCTCCAGTGTGCATTAGTGGAAGTGTACAGCAGGCGATGTGGCAGTCATGAACTCCTGATGGCTGAGCCTGGTGTGAGTTTAGTGTGAGAACAGTCTGCATGCATTCAGCTGAAGGACAGCTCGGAGTCCTTCAGCATGCACACATGCTCGCCCACACGCGCAGCAACAGACTGAGCCGAGCAGCACAGAGCGCAGGAAAAACACTGTCACTCCGAGAGGTAGAGCTGGAGGTGGGTGGGCAGGTGGGGAGGTGAGCAGATGAGGGCAAAGCAGACCAACTGCTGAGACACCCCCTCCCCTGCTCTGCTTTCTCCCTCTGTCTGTGTCTCTAAAAGCCACTCGTTGCTAGTTTCAACAGTTTTAAATAGACGATTGTTTTCTCCTCCTCCCATCTGAAGAGCTGCTCCTTCCAAATCTAGCAAGGCTGCTTTCCTGCCACTTCCCTGATCATTCCAGTTTTGAGAGTTTACCTGGAAATCAGAAATTAGTCGTGAATTTTCACTGGCTCTGTGAGAGGTTGACGTAAAAGAGAAAAATGTTGCGCAGACGGTCGGTCCGATGGCGCTGGAGAACCGTGGCCCATTTATGCAAAGCCACACTGCACCGTGACCATAGTGTCGCATTGTGATTAAAACTGTAAGCTCCTTAGTGTCTCTGACCTGCCATGATCTGCAGTCACTGACAGATGCGCTGTCTGCATTCACCCGGTGGCTTCTCCTTTCTAATCTGACCCCTTTTCTCTGTCAGCCTCATCCTCTTTTTTTTTCTCTGCCTCCACACTAAATTCTGCTGTTGTTTTCTCTCTTCTGAGATGCTGCTCTCTGGCTTTAAGTGCACAGCAGATCCTTCATAATCCACTCTGAGGCACAGCTGGGGAAGAAGAAGATTTTTGAAGGGAGAATCTCCAAATAAAAAGTTGAATTTCTGTGTTTCTGTAACAATGACTTAATAAAACATTCTGCTTAAGAAGAAGGTCATTGTTTCGCTGCAGTTTAGATGTGAGCACAACTTTGGCAAAATCGGTTTGACTTTGAGAAAGGAGTGAAGCGAGCGGGTGCTATAAAAAGCTATCCCAGTGCTTCCAACCCGAAATCCTGCTTTGGAAAAGTCAGAAGTAAAGATCAGGAACAATGAAGTCCAGGTTCAAGTTTTCTGTGCCTGCAGGACACAACAACCTGCTGCTGTTTTGACAACAAGTCTGGAACCTTTCCACACGCCCTCATGAAGAGAATTTCACTGAAGACCCGTCCTTAACGGAGAAACCCTTTCAGCCCGTTTTCCTCTCAATCCAAGACATTCTAAGAATGACACCTGAGGAGTTTCAGTAGAATGTAGGTACTAAAAGCATCACTATTGAGAAAAATGTCAGTCGACCAAGTGACCTCCTACTTTTAACAGTCTGCTCCCATTTCAGTGCCTCATGCATGTACCAGCCACCGTTTTGGAGTATAAGTCGTGGTTTTTACATAGTTTGGCCAGGAGTGTGACTTATATTCAGGTGGAACTTATATTCATTTTTTTTAAAAGTAAATATAGGCTCATATATTCATTATTTTCTTACTAACATCTAGTTGCTCTTTAGTGGTTGTTTTACGCTAACAACTACTAGAGGGCGCTGTAGGCGTGCATCAGTATTTGTTACTGACACCATCCAAAACAAACATGGAGGAGAATCTGGGGCCCGTTTCAAGAAGCAGGTTTTGTTGGAACTCTGAGTTCGTGAACTCCAAATTCAGGGAAACTCTGAGTTTCTGGTTTCAGAAACGGAGGTAACTTAAACCCGTGAAAGTGGGTGAAACCAAACCCGTTCACAAAGCGGGTTAACCTGAACTCAGAATCAATCAATATGGCAACTCACTCTGTGAACGTAACCTGGTCTGGAGCAGGTTTCCTTCAGGAAACTCAGAGTTCTCTGCGGTCTCCGCCCCCTCTTAAAGTGAAGGATGTTCAAATAGGACTTCCTCATTAACATTTAGAGAACATTCACATCAGAGACGTCACGTTTCCACCACGCAGGAACCGAAATAGCCTGTTCATTCATAGAGGATCATAGACGAGGAGGCTGGATTAACCCGGAGGGAATGGCGTTTACATCGGAAGAGGATTTTGAGGACGATTGCCTGACATTTCCCAATTCGTTTTTATTGAGCGATACTGTTTTTCCAGGGACTCACTATTAATAAAATTATTATTATTATTGTTTTGTTTATGACAACAGCATTTAGGTATTTGTGGTGTCACACCTGATAATTTTTATAACCACCTAACAGCGGTGAGGCTCGCAGGGAACCTAGCTGCATCTTACCCAGATGTGGCGTGCTTGCAGATAAATGCTGTTTATTTCTTCATCTCTTGGTATGCTGGTATTTCTTTAAGTTCGCTCCCCCTATAGTGGCAGCCATTTCTTTAAATAACCATAATCTGCCACAGGAATGGGCTAGAAACTTGATTTTTTTTTAACATCCTTATATGTTTTCTCTTCATGACTGTACCGGATTAAACCATCTGGTTGGCGGGATTCGGCCCGCGGGCCGTATGTTTGACACCTCTGCTTTAAAGTAAATAAACCTGATCTGTCGTCCGTCTCTTCAATGCATTGTAAACGATATTTACAGACAGTAATCAAGGTATCTGCTCCATGTGAGGCTAAAAAAATTAACAGCCAACAGAAGTTTTTAGAACATGTTTTTCAGAACAGGGATTAAGCATTGAATTTCAAAATAGAGGCAGCAGACGAGAACTGGACATATGAATCGGGTTTGATGTGAACGCAGAATTACGCCAGGCTTGGCAAAGTTATTCAGAAGCTTCGCAGTTTTCTCCCAAAAGTACAATCTATCCTTCAGTGTGACTTTATGATTTTTTTCTTCTTAATCATGTTTTTTTTTTGTACTACAGAGCAACTTATAGTTAAAAAATATGTTAATCAAACCTAGAACCGATTCAGCTTTTTTACATTTTTTTTTATAAACACTTCTAAAGAAGTCCTATAAATTAGCCCAAACTTAATTAAAGCTACAAGCAGCCTCATCATTTACTACACATCTGTTCCTCAGTCCTCTAAGAAAAAGATAGATTCTGTTCAGACTGAAATAGTAAAGTCTACTATATTGAGGTTCAAAGATCCACTCCGATCATCTTTTGATCTATTGTATTGTAAGCTCCCTGATCAGCTCCATTCTGATAAATCCACTCAAAGACGACTAGATCCATCTGAGCTATACGGATGGAAAGCTCCAATACTGCTCGCCATTTCTGTTCCACCACTAATGTTAGATTGGGGTTGTAATGGGCTGTAAGCTAAGTTCAATTTTGGCTAAAATGGCATAATAAAACCTAAAAGACCACTGGGAACGCTTTTAAATAGATTAAAAGACGATCGAAGAGAGACTCAAATTATTTTGAATTTTTACACGTAGAAGCAAATTTTTGTGACCTTAGATATAAAATAAGATTTATTATTTTAGTAGGTGCGTTTCGCTTTAGCTTTTCTTAATGCCATAACGACATCATACAATAGACCACATTTTTAATTGAACCAAAACTCATGTCTCACCAGTGCTGAGGTGGCAAATTTGTCAAGTTTTGTTCACATTGAGGAGGTGAGACTTAACATCATAGTTGAAGGGAGGAAAAAACGCCTTCTGCAGATCCAATAAGGTCCTTCACCCTCACCCTTAGGCTCATGCCAGAATAACAGATACAACCACTGACAACTTTAGCACATATACAGCGCGATACAGGAATAACAGCTTGAGTGACAACAGCCAATTTAAGTGCAGACAACTGGGTTGCGTCATGTGATACAGCGCGTCTGCTGCTGGTCAGCTGTGGTGAGTAAGTGCTGACAGTGATCCGTGGAGTAACTATGAACCAGTGACAGATTGTTGGAGAATGTGCTAGAACAAGTCTGATGAGTGGCAGCAGAAACTAGAAACGTCCAGCCCTTAAAGACCCCTTGTTGGGTTTGGGGCTTCGATGGCACACGGAGGGACAACTGCAGAAAGTCGTGTACGCCGTGTTCTGGTGTGTAGTTGTGACCAGGAGTCCTGTTCATGTTTCATACAACAACTTTTTTGTCACATATTTTTGGCTCTACAAATAAAAGTGTTTCTATTGGCTTTATTTGTAGAGCAAAAGTCAACACTAAATGAGAGATTTACCTTATCCAGTGCCAAAAACACGATGCTGTGGGGTTTTTTTCTACCCCAGTGTTACAATTCGGTCTCACAAACAGGATTTTTCATTTCACTTTGAACACATGTTAGAAATGATATTCAGAGGCATTCCTGCTGGAATCCAAACATGGTTGCAGGACAGCGGAGATACCAGACAGATCGGGTAACGGCAGCTGAGATAACCAGTATTTGCCACACAGTCCAGGACCCTGAGAAATACCAGGAGCCAAGCTTCTAACATACTGGACTGAAAGTCACAGTAAGAAGTACTAGTGTGTACTACACAGTTTTAACCTCTTACTTATGGGG
This sequence comes from Oryzias melastigma, assembly GCF_002922805.2. Classification (NCBI taxonomy): domain Eukaryota; kingdom Metazoa; phylum Chordata; class Actinopteri; order Beloniformes; family Adrianichthyidae; genus Oryzias; species Oryzias melastigma. The sequence goes on along the minus strand of NC_050526.1, from coordinate 11,718,346 downwards.
CCAAATTTAGAAAGAACATTTGGACAATTATATTTCTAAACTCAAACTACTGCATCTTCATGATTGTTGGAGCCAGAAATCCTCAATAAGCAGTGATTGGTCAGAATCTGTCTCAGTCAATGTTTTCTATGGTGACCATTCTAGCCAATCAGGAGCAAGAGGACTACAACGTGGACCCATGATCCAAGCAGAGCGGAAATCCTCAACTAAAGTTCACGCTCAGAAATCACTCATGATTGCACTTGTGTTTTATTGTGAAAAATTTGTTATAATTTGAAAATAAACCAGATATTCTCATTTATCTTGATGTAACTTCCTCCCAAGATTGACGCGGATCGTTCGCGTGAGCTTTTTGTGGAGGACCACAATCATGCGATAGAATCAGGCGTTAGGGTTAAGGTTAGCTTCTGGATACAGTTGCAACATTTCCACTTCCGGCTGAGTTTAATGTTGTGTTTTGGCGCCATCTTGTCTCCCAGCAGGTCCCTCTCATCAGGACTGAGCTTGTTGGAAGTCAACACCACTACTACTTAAAAAGCAGAACAAAATCTGTTAAACGTTTGGAACACTATCACATATCTGATTGGTCAGTTTATAACGTGAATAAAATATCTACCCAAACACTTTGATTATCAGAGTAAAAAAAAAAACAAGAGCAAGATTACTTATTCTGACCAATTACTCTATAGAAGTCTACAGGATTTTGGCTCCTTGAAGCCAGCAGGTACTTCCTGATTGGATCACCAAGGGGGAGGGGTCACTCAGTCCAGGTCTCTATATACAGTCAATGGGTTAGATGAAAAGCAAATTTTGAGATTAAAATTTAACAGTAGGAATAAGTACACATGTTTTTAAGGAAGAACAAATTTTGTTTTTCTGTTATTTGGAAGAGAGATTTTATTGAGACAATTTAGTTCATTATTTAAAACCACAGAACAATGCTTCCTGTTTTATTTATTGAAAACTTCTAATTTTTTCCCCTCAGTTTTATATTCATCAGGGCAGACATTGTGATGTTCCACAAATCCTTAACATAGAATACATTTAAGGTTTTTTAATCTAATTATGATTCATTTAAAAGAAAGGTTTCATGTTTCCAAGAATCATCACTTGCTTTTTTTCTTTATAACCCTGAGCCTCTCAATTTATTAATTGATCGATTAAATAAATTAATCATGTTTTACTCCATTAAAATATGATGAGCAAAAGTTAAAACATAATCTTTAAAAATGTAAAGTGTTTTTGGGGGCTTTTTTAACAGCTTTTCCAGTGAAGTTTTAGAACAGAGTGGTCATCTTTACACCTATCTTTGGAATCCTGGTTTTTAGATCCTGTTTATTTTGCTTCTGCAAAATAGCAGCGTATTGCTTGGTAGGGCCCTGTAAGGTTTAGATTTACTCTTTTGGTGTTAGAGTTGGACATTCAGAAATGTGAATTATAGGTTTGACTCAAAATGAAAATTGTTTCTTGAGAAGGAACATTTTTTGTTGCTTTCTCCAACCAAACACTTCAAAAAAGAGAATAGCTCCACCTACAGACGTGCGTGTGTCATGAATTGCTGCATGAGCTCATGTTTTATGCAGTGCACGCTCCTGCTGTGTGTATCTGCATGCAGGTGTGTGCACGCTGCGTGCATAACATGCAGGTGTATGCCGTCTGTATTCACCCAGTGCAGCTGATCGATGCAGACTTTAGCAGCCAGCAGAGGCAGCGAAGGGTCCTCGGGTCTCATCCTGGCACATTCTTTGAACACAGACACGGCACCGACCCACTGAAACGCACACAGACACAAATCCTGATTCATGCTCTGACTGCAGCCAATCACGGCAGACAAGTGTTGTAGACGCACGTGCACGGCCCTAATAGACCCATTTGGGCTCACAGTCACTTAATACATGTAGGTCAATCATTATTGGAGGCACACTCACACCAGAGGCAGTCCTAAATAGAAGCGGATCTGACGACACTTAGGCGCTCCCCCGTCCTTCTAGGGAGCCGACTATTTCTAGAGATCTCCATTGATCTGCCAGATCAATGACGTGCACACACGTGCACACACGTGCACACCGATGAGCAGCAGTCAAGGTGTGGCCTCTGACGTGAATTCCCTCCATCATCTCGATGTTGGGTGCACACGTGGAGAAGTGGGAGGAGCCTGAGGGAGGATGGGCGAGGTGATTGAATATCTAAGGAGAAATGAGCTCACCTTTCCCGCCGCCATGAGTGACAGGCCCAGCTGGTGCCAGAGGTGAAACTCGGTGAATGAAAATTTCATGGCTCGCTCCAGACACTGGGAGGAGGGAGAACACAGACAAAAGCGTGGTTTGTTAGCGAATGCAGCAGGTCGACGCATCCGCAGCATCTTTCACTTTTGTGGAGTCATCCAGCTGGATGGTTGCACCTAAATTTGGGAACCCGCTCACTGTTTCCACACACAATGCGGTGACAGACGTGAGTGGGGCCCGCTCAGCGAGACGCTGTCAGTCATACAGACGGCGGGCCGAGCAGAAGAAAAGCTTTTCCTGTTATTCTGATTCAATAATGTGCTCTCAGTGGAATAGCTGCTGACCATGAGACACGCAGACAAAGAAATCCTGCTGCTCAGGCCAGAAGCACCAAATCAGCCTCAGTGGGATCTAATTAAATAAAGACTGAAATATTTATGCAATAATATGAAACGCGTAGGATATTTTTTTCATAAGCTGAGCAGAATGGCGTTAGCTTTCTTCATGTTTGAAGGCAAAGCCACGTGAAGTTGTATTTGCTTCTGCATGGCAGAGCTGACCCTTGTTAACACTGTTAAATGAGGACACGATCCATTACAAATCCCTGTTTAACACCTGCAGTTACTGCAGAGCTGCAACCAGCTTCAGCCAAGAGAAGCTGAAGTTCATGCTGTCCTCCAAGTTCCAAACAACAACAAACTTTATATAAAGTCCCGTAATGTTTGATTTATTTAAAATCATTCCCACTTGTCTTCTCATTAGGATTTATTCATTATTTTACAGCCTGCATCGTTTTCTAGGACATAGCTTCTGTACAGCAGCAGGAGTTCATAACTGAGTTGTGGGCGGGACCATTAGCGTGGAAGTAAGCTTTCACTGATATCCCATCATCCTTACACTCTCTCCTCCTAGCTTCCAGCCCCTCACAACCCCAAGCTAACATTAGCGGTGCAACTAGCCACAAAATTTGGTTTCGGTACCTAATCTGTGCCAATTTCAGCACTTCAGTGATAAAAAATAATGTCTCCATCTTCCCAAATCAACATATTTTCATTCCCAAGTCACATATTGATGCATGGTTAACACCTCTGCGTCAAACATCGATGTTGTCTGTGTCGTTTTTTGACGTTCTGACTGTTCCTATTAAATTAGAGCTCCACAACCTACAGAGCTGCAAACCGGTGGCCCGCCCCTCTTTTCACCGGACGGTGAATTCTCTGCTCGCCGCCTGTCAAACAGGTGATCCTGAGCTAGTCTGAGGAGTTGCCGGGCTTTGATCTCACTCATGACAGCCGCTTCCGATGTTTCTGTGTCTCTGTCACTGAGTTTGAAGGCTCATTAAGGTTCTGCATTAACCCGAGAGGGGGAAAAATGAGGGACTTTTTTTATTATTGTCATTGTCTTGAAGAAAATATGTTCAGGATCCGAGCAGGGCGCCCGCACTCCGCCCTCCGCGCAGCGGCTGTCTCTCTCCCGCCGTGTTGAGCGAGCTCCGAGCGAGCTTTCTGGCTGCAGCCAGAGAACCGCCGTGCTGCGACAGGACAAAACGCTCGTATTGGATTAGTATTTTACTCGCTGATCAGGTCACTGAAAATGTCACGTGCCCGAAGCTGAGTTCCTGATTGGCTGATGGCTGATTGCAGGAAAGGCAGTAGAATTGTCTAGAACTTTAAAGTACTGAAGGAGTAGAAGTGATTGACATGTCCTGAGACAAATAAACCTTCAATGAAACTAAGCACCAAAATCTGGCACCGTTTGCAGCAGCTTCTTTCACTTTCAGTAGACCAGCATAAATCATAACGGTTCCTACTTGGAACCAAACTTCGGTGCCCAAATTCTAGGTGCAACAAAAATGGCGAACAATATCAGAGTTATTCTGATCCGGAGGCCAGCTCAGACGAGGAACAACCACGGAACTAATCTATTTGTCTGCAAGTGGATCCGAATAGTAGGTAAAAATCGCTTATTTGGCTCAAAAAAATATTTCAAACTTCTCAAATGAAACTAAAATGCAAATGTAAAAACATAAAGGACCTTTTAAAATTATTATGGGATGGCCACAGGATCCTTTAGCTTGTTGGCCCTTTTGTGGCAAAGTGTGAAATTTGGCGATTTCTACCTTTTCTCACATTATAGTAAAAGAAAACTTTAGCTTGAGTGATCCTGACAAAATTTCACACGCATGCCACCAGCTTTAAGTTTACAAACACAACCAAAGATTTATTGACCTTTGACCTCGAGGACAGGCAGCCATCTTGAATTTTCCGAACAAAACCACTTTTAAAGGAAACACCATATTAAAACTTACCCAAGGAATAATTTATTGCCTCTTCATCGCTCAACGATCATTGAAAATTTACTTGGGAAAAATTGTTGTAAACTCCCAAATGTGCCGTTCTTCTGTTTCACGCACATTTTGTACCTAAATATTGTGAACATTTAATACATAAATGATTTGGTTCAAACTAAGCAAAACAACATGATATATGAACATATTAGGAATGTGGGATGGTTAGCAAAAAACCTCTGTTACCAAGGAAATTCAAAAGTTTACTTAAGTTGATACTTCAAATAGTTATTTAGACATGTTTGCACGCCCAGGCAACCATAAAATGAAATGGTTGCTATAGAGATAAAATCAACAGAAAGGCGGCCATTTTGAAAAGAAAGTGTTTGGTTTTTTTTCCCTTAATTTGTCACATGTCGCTCTGACCAGGTTACATGTGACAAAACAGCTAAAAATGGGGTAATGGGGAGTGGCAAGACTAATTTGGACTTTTTTTTGTGTCCTTCTAACAGACATACTCTGGTTTATAGAAAAGAGCAAATTCTCTTCCTATATTTCCACCAGTAAATGTTTTCCTACAAATTTTAAAGCTTTTCAACGAGAAATACAAAAAAAATATTTTGTTTAGTTTTTCTAAAACTAAACCACAAATAAACAAAATATCTTTAAAATCAACTGAGATTTACATTTTTTTTGTCTCATTATTTAGCTGTGCAAATGTTTTACAGCACCTGTGAATATTAACATGTAAAACTCATGTTTTGCATGTTAGAACAGCCATCAAAACCAGATGACACATAAAACTTCCGCTCCAGATAGAACATGTACATCAGTCATGTACTGTAAAACTCTTCTCCTGTAGTACGTCTTCATCTCTGCACCGTGACAACATCCCTGTTTGATACGAGGCTGAATTAGAAATCCGAACATGTTTACACAGATTCATTAAAGCGACGGGCAGACTCCTCTCATCAAATATGCACGGCGCCGACTGCCTGACATTTAGTTCTAAATAAATGGCGCACTCTGGCCTCCTCAGTAAATCAAAGCAGCCGTGTTGGTGGAGCTGCCTCGGCGTGCGTCCGTGTGTGTTCATAATCAAATGACTGATGCCTTCGGAGAGTCAGTCGGACAGGTGTACAAACCTAATTTGAGACAACCTCTCCAACTTCCCACATCTGGTTAGAGGTCACATTAGGGGAAGTAGCCGAGCTTGAAAAAGGATGGAAGGAAGCCGTGGAGGAGGAAGAGAATCCCTCTTTTTCCAAAAGTCTGGTAAAGTTACTGTTGCCCCCCCCAGCAGACCTCCTTTGTTGTGTTTGTGTGAGAAGCACCTCAGACAGCATGGCATACTGCCCCCTCCTGGCCATGCCGATGCTGAGCAGGTCGTACACGGAGGTGGCATCCTGCAGGCTGGCCTGGCGGGCCTCGGCCTGGTCCGGCAGGCGGCTGATCACTCCTTCTCCGCTGGTCTGAAGAGAGAGAAACAGAACAAAGAGGAGAAACGATGGTCGGTCTGACTGTCCATTCAGAAACAGAAGCTGAAAGGCGTCTCACCATGGACTCTGTGATGAGCAGCAGCAGCACAGCCTCTTCCACCACGTCCTGCGGACAGAAGCAACTGCCAGGACACAGGAAGCAGGAAAAAGAACAAAACAGGAAGTTTAACTCTCTGTCACACACACACAGGTAAACAAGATGGTCCAAACGAGGCTGCCAGGAGTGTCTGGTTTCTGTTTCACCTGTAGAGCTGTAACACAAGCTTGGATGTATCACTACACTGCACTATCTCCAGTATCACACACACTCAGCTTGTGTGTGCGTCTCAGCTGGCTTTTCAAGTCGTTTGTTTCCATTTTCCTCCCTGCACAGCTCTGTGTCACATTAAAGGACACTTCCACCACACACTGTAGAGCCCAGGACAAAAGAACAATACAGAGGCAGAGTCCTCCTCAGGCTGAATTCTCCTGTTTCTGCACTTGGTCTAATCTCAGACATGGGTTTAGATCTTCACTTACGATAGTGGGGGCTGGATTAGTCATGTGGCAGTGACTAAGTATGGCTCTGGGGCAGAGCAGCATCCCTGCAAAGATGGAAACCCGAAGTAACAAAACGCTGAATCCCATGGAAATGATCAGAAGAACCCAGTAGGGGGAGAAACATGGACCTCAGCGTCTGTTAGGGTTTCATGGTGGTTTAAGTTTGAGCTAACCTGGTAAACAATGGAATGTTAATTATGCAAAAACTATTGATACTGTAGGGGACAATGGAAGTAAGCTCAATACCTTTTCCTGCCTACATTACTCATAATACTTGTGGTACAAGATAATATGTTGCTGCTACAGGTTATCCAGTTTAACAAAGTTTAGGACCTTTAATCTCTTAAGACTTGAGCTAATATTTAAGATAACTCTCTACACAAGTAGTCGCAGAGTACCAGTTTAGCCGTTATTGTGGAAAAGTCCAAAATGTGAGGTTTACAATGGTGAAGAAGAAGAAAAAGAATAAGGAGAAGAGGATGAAGAGATTCTATATTAGACTTCTCTTTTCTTTTTTTCTCTTTCCCAGATATGTGTCAACAGGTTGGACGGACGGATGGATGGATGAATGGATGGAGGGACAATATCAATCAGGATAGATGCTGTCCATCTGATTTTAGGATGCATCCTATGAGACCAGGAGTCTTCAACCTGCAGCTCCAGATCCACATGTGACTCTTTTATCTCTCCATGTGGCTCCCTGACCAACATAAAATAAGTCATGGAGACTGCTGATCCAGACATGTCGACCGTCAGAGTCAGCAGCTCCTGATAATGTCTGTCTAACCAAAACTACCTAAAGAAAACAAATAAACAAAGCCTGAAACCTAAGACTACCAAGATCCAACCCCAAACTAAAATAACAAAACCCAGCAGTGTAAGATTGTTGAGGGGAAAAAGAACAAAAAGAAAAAAAAATGTAAAGTAAGGATTACTTAATTAGCATTTAATTAGTTTAGATCAGTTAAATTTATATATTGATGGCTGAGGTGAACATAGATGATAAACTACGTAGGTTTTTACATCCTGTTGACCTGAAGACGTCTAGTTTTCTTAACGCTGCCTCCAAAATACAAAGATTTTATATGTAAAGCAAAAGTTTGGTAAAAAGTTTGATCTTTTATGAGTTTAAAACACGTATTATCTTAGAAACTGTCCAGAGCTGCACTGAGATGATCCTGTTAGGCACAGAGCATCTTTAATTTTGAAAATAAGTTTTAAAAAATCCTATCTTGAGAGATGCTAGGTTCTTTTCATATTTTTGATTTAGTTTGTGCCAGAAAAATAGACATCATTCATATGTATAATTACAAAAAAGAAGGTCATAAATGCAAATCCAAATTTCTTAAAGCTAAAGTAAGACTATGCGGCTCCTATGTTTTGATCAGTAGAAAATGAGTGAAGATGGCTCTTTTACTGTTAGAGGTTGCGACCCTTGTATTAGATGGACAGAAAGATGGGGGGGGATTATTTGGGATGCATTAATGGATGCATGGATGATTATCAGATGGGATGGATGCATTGATGGATGGATGGATGAGATACTGTTGTCAGTTCTCAGTGAGTTTCTTTGGTTGGACGCCACAGATGACAGAAATGCAGACTGAGGCTGACAGAACATCAACCAAACTGGACGGCACTTTCACCGTGAAGCTCAGACCCGCCGTGTGGTCAACGATCAGGGAGTCACGTAAAGCCAAAGGTGTAGAGAGACGCCCCTGTTCAGGGTTTTTAAGGTATTACCAGGTAACAAAATTAACCCACGATTTGAAAGACTGAACCATTTTCTTCATGATCTTTTAATAAAACTTTGTAATTAAAACTGAAATGAAAATGTGACATTGGTTGATGTCTGGTACTGTGAAGTCCTTCTGCTCTTTAGGAATTAGCTTTGATAATCCAATTCCACTTAGAGCTCTTCAGGCCCCGCAGACCAGACGAGCCGTGTCATCGGATGAAGCCGGGCTGAAACACAAACTGTCTGGGAGCACAAAGATGCTGAAACGCAGATGACACCGACCTGTCGGTGCTGTAGCGCTGGGGCGGTCTGACGGTGGGGTACATGGCATCTTTAGACGCGGCGGCACCCTCCCTCTGAAGCCAGACTGGGGGTGGCGGGCCCAGTGGGGGCCAGTAGCTGTCCTCCCCCACAGAGCTCAGCAGCACCTCAGCCAGCTTTCTAGCTGCAGCCTGGAAAGTTCATAAACCCATAAATCCTTTTTCCAACAGCAGACATGTGGCACAAATAACTCAGGTATGAAAAGTCTAAAAATAAAGACAGAAACATGATAAGTGGAGTGATCAATTTTTCACACGTATATCACACGAGAACGGGAAAGTGAATGAATTATTCACATACAGTCAGTGTCAAATGAGCAGAGTCTGGCTGGAATTTTATGAGCGAAGGAAACGTGAGGGCCAGACTCTGCTGGAGGTAATAGCTCTGACAGGTGGATCACCTTCCTGAAGCTCTGGGACCCTCGTGACTCCACCACCCTCAGCACCCTCCGCAGCTGATGGACGCCCTGCGCCAGGTGACTGAAACACAGGAAGAACTCCTCTTTAAACACTTTGTCAGTCAATGACAGATACATTTTAATTTATATCAGAGGATATATTCTCTCAAAATACAGAGAAGTAGAAAATACATTTCCAGGATAAATATGTATTAGGAATTAATTATCAATATTCAAAATATATAAATGACACAAGTTTATTTTAATGACAACAAATTGCTATTTCAAGATTAATAAAACAAAAGAGAACAAAAAATAAACCTGTATTGTGAATCAAATCTAAAAATATCATGTTTTCTAATTCAATGTTCCACCAGTGAAAGTGAAAACACAAGAGCCTTGATTAAGTTTGGGGATTGCAATCAGAAATGTTGAACAAGAGCAACACTGACATCCGCTGGTCAAAACTATAATTGCACCCAAAGTGGATTTAAGGGAGCATGCAGCAGAATAAGTTAAAGCTGAATCCAAAAACAGATTTTTTCTATAGAAAGGCATCCTCTCACCCCCTCTGCAGCAGACAAAGATATGCACTCTGTAGAGCCGCCTGCAAGAAGTAACCAAGGTCAAAGTCAATATGTAAAGGGTGCAGACTGCCTTTGATGGTCTTGGCGTGAGGCGTTGTTACTGTCTGTAGAGCAATCACAAAGAAAAAACGTACAGTTAAAAAAAACAAAACAAACCAGGCTGATTTATGAAAGTAAACTGTTATGTTTGTAAAAAGGCAAAAAATGTTTTATAAATGTTGATCTAACAAGTTTAATCCCTACAGTTCAGGAGAAAAAGAAATAATGAACTCATATTAGAGCGGACTACAGAGCAGCTAAAAACAACATTTCTCAGATTCCTTGTGTTCCATGCCTCCATGTCAAAACAATTCTCAAACCCTGGAGATATTTGTGAAAGACTAGGCTACTAAAAAGAGGGATTTATGAGCAAAAGTCAAGTTTGGATCACACTGAACTGCAACAGCTGTTCTAAAAAGATAGCACTACATTTTCAGATCTTTTGGATCTTTTCTAAATTCTTTAAAGAGCTTTACTTTTGTGCCGTTCTAAATATGGTCAAAAGCGCACCGATATTTTTGACTCTGAAAGCAGATGCAGAGTTATTGCAGATTTCATTTCGAATCATTCTTGATTTATAAATGAGTCAAAGAAGTAATTCAAAATATTATCCTGAAAGTGAAATGAGCAAAACACAAGCATGTAAACGCCAGGAGCATTACATCTATGCTTGTTTTAAATTAAAATCTTTTTACTTTCTTTTAATTTTATTTTAATGATGACATTTTTACTATTTCTTTTGATTGTTTCTTTTAATGTTTTATGTAAAGCACTTTGAATTGTCTCTGTACGTGAAATGTGCTATACAAATAAACTTGCCTTGCCTTGACCTACATTAGGTCAAAAGTCTGAGCATCATTACTGTTTTTAAAAGTCAGTTCTTCTAAGCTCAGAATGACTACAATTTTTTGTATTTTTACACAGTTTTGGGACAAGCAGGAGAGGCATCCAAATACCAAAGTTTTACAACCGTCTCTAGCTGTTTCTAGATGGTTAAAACATTAACCATTAATACATTCAACAGTTGACCCAATGAAGAAAAATTTTTTTTGTTTTTTTTTTTAACATGTTGTTATTGAATTTTTCTTATGACGGAAGACATATGTAAAGAAAATTAAGCTCAAAATAAGAATTTTTGAGCATTTCTTGATTTTGATCCTGGACGCATCCTTGTGAATCAGGAGCAGACAAAAAAAAGCAGTTTAAAAAGGTTATTTGTGATGTAGAAAATGTGTGGGCAGGCCACAACATCCCTGCTCCACCCCGTTCTGATACATCCACTTGCAAATAGATCCATGAACATCTTTATTTTCTTCGTCTAAGCTGGAATCTGGATCAAAACTGTACGGCTGGATAGCTCCAACATTGCTCGCCATTTTTGCTTTACTGAAATGTCATGTTGAGGTTGTGAGGGGCTGTAAGCTAGCTGGAGAGCACGAAAACAGAGAGCTCTCAGCTGTGGGTGACAGGAAGGGGGGCTGGGTTGCTCCACACCAACAGTCTCCCCACAATTCCATTTCTATGTCCTAGAAAAAGATTTTTAGATGTTGGGTAAATCATAACTGAAGGACCACAGGGAATTATGTTTCAATAGATCAAAAGATGATCAGAGTGGGACTCTAAAGAAAAAAAAACAGAAAGAACTCAATAATAAACTCTTATAAATTCTGGTGCTGACAGCAGTCGAGCTTCACAAACCCACAGAAAGCTTCATGACTGAAACCCACCTTATCCAGCTCCTGCAGGTAGGACAGAGCTGCGTCTCCGGCCCGCAGGAAACACGACAGACTCTCCTCTTCTCGCTCTGAGAGGCGGACACGGGACACAGAAGACAGGGTCTGATGGTCCAGAGACAGACCTGAAACATCAGCAGAAACACTTCATTCCACTGTGACTCCTGCAGTCACTCCAGGTTAATAAAAACGTCTTTAATATTATTAATAAACATGTATTTGTTAAATGATCTGCAGTTGGAGTGCTAATGACCAGCTATGGAACCAAATATGATGAAAAAAAAAATAGTTAAATAAAGCACAAAAGAGGTGAGATTATATACATTTGCTTCCTCAAACTACTTTTTGAGCACATATATTTACAATCTTTTTGACAAACTTTTGTTTTTTCGATTTTTTTTATTTTTATTTTTCCGAATAGGTCTAACTACTTTTATTTATTTTTTATTTTTCTAGCATTTTTTTGTTGTAATTACTCGAAATAAATCAAATCTCAACACCAGTCCAGAGTTCCTGCAGCTGAAGCAGTTTTCTGTTGTTCTGTTTGGCAAAGTGACAAATGAGCTCACTTACTGAAAGATTTCATAGGATATTTTACACGTATTTACGAGATAATTATGTCCAAGAGTACAAGCGAAGTCCCAACTACTCCAGAAAACCAGACGCTCATGACTGCAGATGGACTTTCTGGTTTGAATCATCTGAGAGATTGTGAACTTTCTGAGACGGAGGGGCGACGCCACCGGCCCGACGCCGGGCCAAATCAAATAAACAGACAGCTGTCAATTCTCCTGACGTCATCTAGCAAACATTCACATCTGACTTTATTCCCACAGCACAGAAGTCACAGAGAAGGAGAAGCTCCCCCCGAGTGCCCCACACTAAACTTCCTGAGAGTCCTCTGTGATTTTCAGTGGGAGAGAATTAAAAACAAACAAAGGAAATCTAAATCTGACAGTTATTGCAAGAAAATGATATCCTGCTGCAGAAGAATGAGGTCATATCCTATTATCAGGAAGTGGGGAGTATAATGATGATTAGTGAAACCAGATTATGAGGGACATTATATTCTGTGAATGGCATTTTAGGCCTTTAAAAGGTTCTGGGTGTTACGTAACTGGAATATATTTTTGCTTTAATGTTTTTTACATGCAGTCACTCACTGTTGGATGTCTTTCCTTGCGAGTTCAAATATTCTTGTATTTCTAACAAATGAGAGAAGACGGAGACACAGAGGAGCCATATTTTCATATTTCCTCTTTCAAAACTGACATTAATGTTAAAAATTCCAATTACAGCTCGGAGAGGTCACCCGCATAACTTTCCAATCAAAGTGATGTTTTCCAGCTTGCTCAGTTTGCTTCCACAACTGGATTTCCTGACTCATCCCCATACAAGGTAATTCTGATTTCAGTGATCGCTCCTGGCAAAAGGATGAAGAGTTCAGTTTGTTCTGTGGTCTTTAAACAAATCCTCCAATTCAGCCCCGCTGTGGGTTTCTACTGCTCTTGGGAGTTCAGAATATTACAGCTACAAACGGCTCAAAACGAAGATAAGATTCATATCTCACGAGTCCTTTTAAGGTGTCACCAGAAAAAGCTAAGACTCACAGTCCTCTAACAGTCATCTAACAATCATCTATTGGTCGTCTAACAATCGTTTAACAGTCATCAAACAGTGAACTAAGAGTCATCTAACTGTCATTTAACAGTCATCTAACAGTCTTCTAACAGTCATCCAATAGTCATCTAACAGTCATCTAACTGCCATCTAACAGTCTTCTAACAGTCATCTAACTGCCATCTAACAGTCCTCTAACAGTCATCTACCAGTCATCTATTGATCGTCTAACAATCGTTTAACAGTCATCATAAAGTCATCTAACAGTCATCTAACATTCATCAAACAGTGATCTAGCAGTCATCTAACCGTCGTTTAACAGTGGGCGTCCGTGGTGCAGCGGTAGAGCGGTCGACTCCTGATCGGAAGCGAGTGGGTTCGACTCCCGCCTTGCCCGCCCATGTGTTGAAGTGTCCTTGGGCAAGGCACCTAACCCCGAATTGCCTCTGGTGGGACGTTGGCGCCAGTGTTCGGCAGCGGAGCCACCACCAGTGTATGAATGTGTGTGTGAATGGGTGAATGGGTCTGTGACTGTGAAGCGCTTTGGGCCCTCGAAGGAGGGTAGCAAGCGCTACACAAGTATACGCCATTTACCATTTAGCAGTCATCTAACAGTTGTCTAACAGTCATCCAGTAGTCGTCTAACAGTCATCCAATAGTTGTCTAAAAGTCATCGAACAGTGATCTAACAGTCATCTAACAGTCATCCATCAGCCATCTAACAATCTTCAAACAGGCGTCTAACAGTCTTCAAACAGTCATCTAAGAGGGATTGAACAGGCATCTAATAGTCATCTAACAGTCGTTTAACAGTCATCTAACAATCATCTAAGAGTGATCTAACAGTCGTCCAACAGTCATCTAACAGTGATCTAACAGCCATCTAACAGTCATCTAACTGCAGTCCACCTCCTGCTCTAAATGGTCAGATGAACTGATTTGACTAGAAACAGGGTCCACCGCTCTGCAAAAGTTTAACTGA
>NC_050526.1:11697686-11704328 GCF_002922805.2 Oryzias melastigma | reverse complement strand
TTTTATGTTTTTTTAAAGCAGAGGTGTCCAAGCTTTTGGTGAGGTGGAAATGTGTGATGTCTAACCGTTCAGACTGACATTATTTTTTTTAATTTAAATTATGTTAAATGCAAATGAATTTCCATCCATTCATCATCCAAATCTTTTTTATCCCTTACGGGGTCACTCGGCTGCTAGAGCATATCCTGGTTACTGTTGGCTGAAGGCAGGGTACACCCTGGGCAGGTCTCCAGTCTGTCACAGGGATGTAAATGAACTTAAGAAAAGTCCATTGGAGTAGGATACATGTTGTTTCTTCAAACGGAAGAGTCTTCCCACAGATCCACTGATTCTAATTCTAACCCTTAACCAATCATGAGCCTGCAGGTGTAATGACTGGGTTTCATGTTTTTAGGTTGTGCCCGCCCTCTGCCAAATCTGCACCCTATGCTGTATGGAGGTAACTAATAGAAGAAGAGTCAAACATGAGGATAACAGTGATGTTTGTGTCTGATTTGCAATGTTAGAACTTTGATAAACTGACATGTGTGATAGAATTATGAGATTGATGCTCAATCAGTTCCATCATCACGGAATGACGTCAACCTCAAGAGCACTCTGATAAATCACTGATAATAAAACATGAAGGTTTTGGGGTAACTCTAAATCTGATTAGGATTCTGATTCATGGTCTGAAAAATCTCTTAATGCTGCAAAATCATCGGAATTCAAACCAATTAATCTACGGAGAGCGTAACAAAATGTCTTAAAGCGTGTAAATTTAAAATAAAAAAAAAGAAGAATTTGAAACAAACATTCATGTGATAAAATATTTGATTGTTTTTCTATGTACAAAAAAGGATTTGAGGAAAACAAAAGACATGGTCCCCCCCCCCCCNNTGTGACTATGCAGATTACGGCAGCATTCAAACTAGTTTTCAGCTTTTTTCTTTGTTTTCAGTGCATGTCCAGTTTCAAATGGAGGTTAAGCTCATTCCTGATGTATCCATAAACTTTCATATCATGCTTTTACTTCACCCTCTGCTTTTTTAAAGACATTTACAAACAGAATCCAACAAGAGACATTCATAGCAACCAATTTATTTATTATTTATCTTTTCTAAATCCACTGACCAGGTGATTACACGTTCTCTACATACAAATCAATTTAGAGTTCAATCAATTTAGCCTTGTTTCCACCGAGCAGTCCGGTCTGATTCCACTCAGTTAAGCCTCGCTTCCACATGTATGGTGTAGACCGCTAGCGCGTCATTGTAGTGCGATGACTATAAAGGCAACATCAATGGAGGTCATCCAGCAGCTCGTCTTTTTCTTGCTTTACTTTATTGTGTACAGCAGGAATTTAATGTTGTTTGAGAGAAGATTGCGAGCGGCTAAGAAGAATACCGCCGTAAAAACTGAAAAGTTTGCTAAGTTGGCGCTTGCTAATGTCGCATCACTTTTTCAGCCAATCAGCAGGTGGCGACAGTGGCTCCGCCCCAACTGTCCTGTCCCACTTTTCTATGGACCTACAACAAGTGGGACCCTCAAGAGGTACATTTTTCAATGGAAATACTCAAAGTATCGGACCTGACCGTACTCCTCAGTGGAAACGAGGCTAAAATCAAAGTTGCAGATTTTCTTTAAATAAGCAAAAAAACCTCCCGATGGGATAAGAAAAATTGTCGTACCAAGAACTGATATTTTAGGAACATCATTCTAGTCATGTTTTTTAGATTATTTTGCTTTTAAATGTGTTCTTGATATGGTTATATTTTTGCAAGACAAAAACTATGACAATTTCTTGAAAGTATTTTTTTTACTTTCCTAAGATTCGGCTTTTGCAGTGTAGGCGTTCAGTCCATGAGACTGCTCTGATTTAGAAAAGGCTAATGCATGGAGACAGTGCGCACCTTTGATGACGAAGGCCTCGGCCAGTAGGCGGAGGTGGTAGGTGGGCTGGTCGTCCTGGGTCAGCTCTTCGAGGCCCACCCGGGCGCACATGCCCTGAGCGTCCCGATAGCGACCCTGCGCGTAGTGCACTTTTGCCATCAGCAGCAGCGCCTCGTTCAAGTATCTGGGCTGAAAGGCAACAGCAGGAAATGCAGACAGCTTAGTAAAGCGACGTCAAACTGTTCCAGAGCGAGAGGACTCATGGAAACCGGACTGACGGTGAGACGGCCGCGGCTCAGGACGGCGTTGAGGTAGCCTTTGGCTTTGGACAGTCTGGGTTGAGTGTTCTCCACCAGAGGTGTGGACTTTCTTAACAGATCCATGTTTTCCAGCAGGCACTCCTCCAGCAGGGCTTCAGCCATCAACAATGTCCCATAGTCATCTGAGGAGACATTTAAAAACGTTCTACTGCTGTTCTATTGCTTCATCCTGTCCTTCAAACATACAATAAATGAAAACATTCATGTAAAAGCAGTTGTATTCTCTCAGGATCTTCACATTAATCCTCCACGGTGCACCCTCTCCATGAAGTGCTTCCTGTTTAGCTCTGATTTTTCTCTGTTTGTGTGTTCTCGTGCCAACTTTTTGAGCTATGTTTATGCACCCATACAGCTTCTCCTTCCTTTTATCTGCACGGCCGAGGCTGGACCTATCGCAGCAGGGAGGGTCTGGGAGGAAAACAGTCCCTGATCCGTTTGAAGGAGTCCAAACACAGGAAACGCTCGGTGTCATGCATTCAATGAACTGTGACTTTCTGAGAGATAAAAACATTACAAGTTATTAGAAACTCCTGCTCCACTGACTTCAGTTAGGTTTTTAAAACTCTTTTTTGAAACTAAAACTTTGTTTCAGGAGGTCACCTGAAATCCACTGAGCCACAGTTTATACCATTTTTTAAAATACTGCATTATGATTTTTTATTTAGATTTTCGGAAAACCAGAACAGCAACCGGAACTGACATAAAACAAATAAGAATTTGAGATTTTAAGCCTGTTTTTCTTCATTTATCTTAAATGTTTTACGATGATTTCCTCTGAAAGTTTAGTTCTGTGCTCATATCTTTTCCCCATATCTTGTTTTAAACTAAAAATTGAAAAGTGTGACACAAAAACAAGCATGCAATCTTAGAAAGAAACTTGTACAGAAGCAGATGAGCCCTTTAACCCCAGCTCACTGGAGGTTTTAGTTCTGGGAACAACGGAACAAACACTCCCGAAGGATTCTGGAGGTGTCCCGCGAAGGCTCCAGGCGTTTGAGAAAATAAAGACGCCATCAAAACCTTTAAAACCTAAAATGATGACTGTAAAAGAACTGCAGAAACCATGTTGAAGTTTCCTCTTGGTTTTAGTTTACAGCTGTGGAGCTGTGGTTGGAACAAGTTAGATCTGTGTTCAAGGTTGAGCTCTTTGAAGGTTTCTGACCTGATTATCAGCGTTCAACACCAAATTGTGCAGTTTGTTCTTGAATGTCTATTTTTAGCAGCACATTTGAGTCTGTTCTGTTTCTCTCACGCTACAATTCAAAAACACACAGTTAAGAAAGTAGACTAATTGGATTCGTGTGCGCTTAATTCTTTATTTGTAAATTATATTTTGTGCATAACTGTGTGTGCTTGCGATGGTGTATTTACATGTAGAAAAATGACAATTAATACAATTTACACAAGCAAAACTTAATGTTACAGAAGCTTAAAACGAACTTTACATACAAAACTTTAAAAAGTATGCACCAATCGCCTCATACCGAAACATTTGAATACGTTTAAAAGCTGCTAGAATGCTGGGCAGAGTCATCAGAGTGATGACAGTTGGAAAACTTTTGTATTTCATTATAAAAAGTTGCATATTTAATCTTTCTGTATAAATTATTGGGGCATATCTGTCTTAGAAAATGTAAAAATGACAAATTTTTGCTGGATAATAATCACAGTCTAAGTTGAAAGCAGCTGATAAGAAATGCTGATGACCCAGCATTCTAGCAGCATTTAAACGCATCATTTTTACACGAAACTTGGAGATGTGAAAAGAGTCTCACATCAGATTTGTGCATAAAAGCAGATTTTTGTATGTGTATCAGGTGGCTTGGGTGTACTTTTTAGAGATTTGTATGTGTAGCTAGTTTTAAGCTTCTGTAACTTATGCATGTAAATTCCATTTTGTATGTTGTATTTTTTGTACACACAATTGCAAGTACATAAAGTTACAAATAGTTACAAATCAAGAATAGTGGACAAACAAATTCAGTGAGTCTATTTTCTCTCAACAGTAGTTGTTCCTGAATGACTCCAATGTGGTTGTTTTAAAACAGGGGTCTCAAACTCAATTCAGCCGGGGGCCGCTGGAGGCGGAATCTAGTTGAGGCTGGGCCGCATCAAGATTTTCACAAGAAAATCGCTGAGAAAACATTCCAATGTTCTTAAATATCTTTATTTTTAACACAAAATAATGAATAAATAATGAACGGCGTGTATAGATCTTTGTCCGTGTTGATTTATATATATATAAAAAAATAAGGGTAGGTAATATCTGTTTCTGAAATAGTTTATATTGATGATTAAATTTAAGATACATTGCTAGGGGGTAGGATTAAAAAGTTTTTTAAACTTTTTCCTACTCCATTTCGAACAACATAATAGAGGTGTAATGTTTTTATATATAATTTATATAGAATTTTCTGTTGTTGTTTTCTTGTTTTTTACCATGTAGATTAAAAGATGAATTAAAAAACAAATAAATTAGTACTAAATAAATAAAATAATAATAATGACCAAACAACAGATACAGACAACTGAAGAAACCACATACTGACTGACTAGAGAAAACTCATTATTTTTGTTCAGTTTCAAATGTCTGTATTAACAGATCCTCCTTCAGAGTTAGAGAAGCCCCGGTAACGAGAAAATCTTTGAAGGATTTCATTTTATGTAAATTTTTGTAGAACTCTCCTCACAATAAATAAATCTGACCTACAGTGGTGAACAAAAGTGTTGGTACCCCTCAGTTAAAGAAGGACAAACCCACAATTCTCACTGAAATCACTTGAAACTTCCAAAAGTAACAATAAATAAAAAAATGGAAAATTAAACACTCAAAATCAGCCATCACTTTTGAATAGTTGATTAACATAATTATTTAAAAAAACAAACTAATGAAACAGACCTGGACAAAAATGATGGTACCTCAATAAACGATTGAAAACTATCTGACCAGAGTGACATGATTAACTCAGGTGTGTCCTTTAATTGACATCACAGGTGTTTTATTTATTGTTACTTTTGTAAGTTTTGAGTGATTTCAGTGAGAATTGTGGGTTTGTCCTTCTTTAACTGAGGGGTATGAACACTTTTGTCCACGTCTGTATGTGTCTTCCATTCATTGGAGGTGTGGGGTGCTCGTGCACGCGGCGGCTGCATCAGCGCGCATGTGGGGGGGGGGGGGCTGCTTTCCATGGGGGTTCTATTCAAACGCGCGTAGCAGAATATCGGACTTCTATCGCGTTTACATGGACTGGAATGCGCGCCGACACAGCCGGTGTGTGAGCCTTAAAAGTCACAGACACGCGCGCGCACGTGCGAGCCAAGCTCAGGATCACATGATTGACAGCCGGGTGCTGCGGATCGCTGCGCGGGGGGGGCTACAGGCCTGTGGCTCGGAGCTTGGGGAGTTCTGATTAGGAACAGTCAGCACGTCAAAAACACGTATTCCTCGACATCATATATGTCTCTCATTCATTCTAAGAGAGACATCCACAGACGGAGCTGGTAGCCCCTTCCACACGCGGCGACAGAAACACATTTTTTGACGAGCCGAGAGCAGCAAATTCCCCGCGCGGGGCACGAGAATTTGCTTGGTGCTTCATGGCTCCTCCTCCGCCCAGCTGATTGGAGGAAGGAATGAATGATAGACAGAGGCACTGGACAGACCGCCGATGTCCCGCCTCCAGAGTCATATACCTCACTGTGATTGGTTCGTTCAGCTCGGCACACAGCAGCTGTCATTCATATCAGCCTTGCGGGCCGCACTAACAGTAATCTTTCATATGAAGACGGGGGCCGCAAATCATCATCCTGCGGGCCGCAGATGGCCCGCGGGCCGCGTGTTTGAGACCCCTGTTTTAAAGGGAAAAGTAGGGGACCTAAATCTAAGCCTGGGGCACACCAAATGAAATTGACTTTTGAGGAAAGATAATTTAATTTTGCAAACATTTCCTTTAGAAATCACTTAAGTCAGTAAAAAAAAAAAAAAATGTGATTATGAGACTCTACTGTTCACCAAAGTTGAACATTTCAATAATGGAGGCAGATGACAGGAAATCAGTTGTTGCAGTTTAAAACAAACTCTGTTTGATTCTTTTTGCCTTTGCAGCATCACATTCTTCAGTCCCTAAGTGAACCTGATTTGTGACGCATCACGCTCCTCGCTGTAAAATCATCAGATCGTCGTGTCCACAGAAATACCACATCAGTTGCTCCACTTGAGTGTGTTCGCAAATAAAGAAGCAGCTGCTCTGCAGCATCAGCTGTAGCCGTCAGCCCCCCCAAACAGACTGCTGCTTCACTCAGGTGTTGGGGGAGGGGTGCAGGTGAGTTACTGACTCACCTGAGGAATGCTCCATGAGGCACAGAGCAATAAGTGTGTTTGTATCTCTTTGACCTTTGCGCAGACACGTCTCTTGTGTTTACTGTAAACCCCCCTGGAGGGGCCTTTCAC
>NC_050526.1:11677762-11697679 GCF_002922805.2 Oryzias melastigma | reverse complement strand
GGGGGGGGGGGGGGGGGCTGAGTGGCAGCTCCTCTGAGGTTGGTGGTCTGGTCTTTCTTAACAGATCTGTTCAGAGATCTGACCACTGCGTCCTGCTGCTGGGAGTCCAAAGTCCAGCCTGAACGCAGTTTGACTTCAAGACTTCTAACTTCATTCTGCTTCTCAAACGGGTGTTTAAACCTGTTAAACGGCGTTAAAAAAGTTCACTTTCAATGATTTGGTTTAATTCAGGAACCTGTCTGCTCATTACAGTACACTTTACGCGTCAAAATAAAACGCTCTTTCTGTGGAAATAACTTCCTGAAACTTCCAGTTTATTAAAAAAAAAATGCTTCGGTACAATCATAGAAAGTTTCTAAATTATTCTTGTGTTGTTTATGTGCAGATTTTTCAGTGGGAAACATTAAAGAAGTGGACAGATTGAAGGTGTTCTCCACCATCACTCACCGTCCTCGTGGATCCGCGCGCCCTGCATCTGTTCCACCATCGCCAGGAGTTTCCCCCACTGACATTCAGCCCTGTAGCGCTCCAGCTCCGTCTCCAGCCGCACCGGGGTGAAGGAGACCCGGGATGCCATCGCCGCTCGGTCCCGGTGACTGTACTCCCCTGACACGATGGGAGTGACTGCGGACTACCGGGAGAAGCACGCGCGTAAAGACAGGGGTGGGGATGTGGGTCACCGCGGTGTGCAGACAAGGAAAAGCACCAAATCCATATTATTATTATTATTATTATTATTATTATTATTATTATTATTATTATTATTATTATTATTATTATTATTAGTATTAGTATTATTAGTATTATTATTATTAATCTGGAATCTCGTGCGTTTGGTGTTTGGAGAGGTTGAAAGCAGGCTGCTCTTTAGGACTCCTGCCCCTAATCTTTTCCCCGTTAACACTTTAACTGGATCAGGTGCAGCAAGGCTTAAGAAACAGCGATGCAGACAAAGCCTTTGCAGCTCAGCTGAAGCAGGTTAGACCTGAGAAAGGACCTGCATGATGCCAGCATGCCTTTGTTTTTGGTTTTTTATGTCAATAATTTTCTAAAAGGGTTCACTGAAGGGGTAAAAACATCTATTAGCAATTTCTTGGCTTGGCTTGATCTGCAAAACTGTGGCAGGCTGATGCAGGATAACCCCCGGTTTTGGCTGGGTTACAGAATAATACATCTGTTAATCACAGCTCTCTCATGCGTAAAAAAGACAGTTTGTGCAGCATAAGACGGTTCTATTCATAATAAATAGCACGAACAGGATCAAAACTGTAATGAATCACAAGGGAAAAGGGGAAATTCACTCTAATCCACCAATATCTGATTGAATATTTTACTTTAAATCACTCTAAGGGGATCAAAACGGGAGAAATCTGCTGTTATCCACTACTGAGAGACTAAATATGCTATTCTAAAACACTGAAAGAAACCTCCAGCCTCCTGAAAAGAGATTTGGCGGCATCATTTTCTTTCTGGAAAGTTGACATTTGCTGGACGTGAACATGAACGTGTCCCTCTTCTGAGTAAACGCTCAGGATTCACCAGCTGAGCAGTGGAGACACGCCCCCTAATGACGCAACAACGGTATTCCCTTCAAACATTTCCAAAAGTATCTCCAAATATAGTATAAAATGACCCTCGAAAACATATTTGTCAAAACTTAAAGAAATATTATAATTTTAATTACAAGGAGAAACATTTTTTTTGTTTAAAAAAAAAAAGCTTCTCAAATGAAATCAAGAGAATTCCCGACCTCGAATGCATTTCCGGTTGTTAAAATATGAATCAGTCTATACATTTAAAGGTTAAATTTTATTCATATTATGTCTTTTTTTGAAAACATTGACATAAAAATAATGCTTTATTATTAAATATAAATCACTAAATTTTATTTTGTTTATCGAACAACGAAACGAGTTCACCAACAGTTCTCCACAGGTTGGGGTAGTTCTCTTGCCTCACTTGTTTCATCTTGGAACACATCAGCCAATCACAAATGAGCTGTCGTGTCCAAGAGAATCTACGGGGAGCCACTTAGTTCAAAAACAGTCCATAACTGCTAACAGTCGTCTAGTGCAACAAAAATACGGCGCTTCTCGGAAAAGACATTTAAAAAGTAGGTATTGAGCTCCTGTTTTGATAAACATTTCACTTGAAGTCTTATATTCGCTTAAACATTTAATGTGGCACGTAAATATAGATGTGGCATTGAATCTGGCGTTAAAATTGACTATATTTCTAGCTAGCATGTCTTGTGTTTTGTATATTAAAGTAAATGATCACATACATTGTTGATGTTAGTTGTGAGTTGTGCTCACAAAGCTTATTGTGGGAGATGTTTTGTAAAAGTGTGTACCTATACTTGAGCTATAAATTACAGTTAGATTGTATAGTAGACAATATGTCATTTAGTTTAGCTCCTGCAAAAATACAGATGTGAAACAAAATACTTTTAGTTTATGTAGTAGGAAGATTATGTTGATGAGTGAAAAGTTTTATGGAGAATCCAGATGCAGATTGTTTTAAAAAGTTGGATGTATTTTTTTAACATCTAGATGTTTGCTTTTCCGTCAGAATGAGGAGCAGCTTCTGTGTCCTGCAGTGGGGAGGTGCGCTCCTCCTCCTCCTGTCCTCCTCCCTGTTACATGTCCATGCAGAGGTCCCACCCATTGAGGAGCAGATTGTGGGCAGTGCGGCTCACATACCCAGCCACCACACGCGTCTGGACAAGAACATAGTCCAGGATCAGGAGTGAGCGTCCTCTCTGCCTGCTCCGTGTTCTCAGAGTCTGGGTGTCTTTTAACCTCCTCCTCGTCCGTCTGTTCTTATAGCCACATCATGGAGCATTTGGAAGGAGTCATAGACAAACCAGAGAAAGACATGACACCGCAAGAGCTGCAGCTGCATTATTTCAAAATGCACGATTATGATGGAAACAACCTGCTGGACGGTCTGGAGCTGGCCACAGCGATCACACACGTCCACAAAGAGGTAGGAGTCTACTGTCATCACACACACCCATAGAGGACAAAATAAAACTATTTTTGATGTTTTGTTTCAGGAAAAAGGAGAGCACAGCCAACCCATGAAGGAGGAGGATCTTATTGCTCTCATTGACGACGTTTTAAAAGATGATGACAAAAACAACGACGGCTACATCGATTATGCCGAGTTTGCCAAATCTCTGGAGTAGAGTGGATTCGGTTGGGAGGACTTGTCAGAAAAGGGAGAACAGCGTGAAGACACAGGAAAGAGCCAACCACATCTTTGTTTCTGTCGCTCACGCCTGATAATCAGTCTGTAATTTAAGCTGGTTCCTTTGTACCAGCTGTAGGAGCACAACTCGTCACTCTAGAAATCAAATCAACAAACGCGCTGGAACGGGGTCATTCTGCATTTCTGTGAGGTCCTGTCCGTTTCAGCTGTTTTCTACCAAAGTCCAACAGTCCATATTGATCGGTTGTTAAAGCTAAAACTGATGCTGCCTTCATTTACCAGGCTGCTCTGTAGCGTTTACTAAAATACTGTCAAATTAACTCAAGTATTTACACGTTCACATGTATTTCGATGGACCAAACGAGGCCGTCTGAGAGGCCGCCGGTTCCGTAACGTCAGAAACGTGGCCTTCACTTGATCCAGAACGAATGAAGCTTGAACTGATCCGATGTTTCCTGTATTTCCACAATGAGCCCACCTTCAGTTGGTGCAGCCAGACCTCTCCTCCTTCCGCCTCTGAAGTGAGGCGGCGCCGCACTGACGTACGTCACTGCCGTGACAGTAAAGCACTTGAATGTAACTCGTCTGTTTCACACGCTCGCTGCCTTTAAAACACGTCAGGTCAAAGTTCGTTGAATCCATCTGTGATTTCTTCTGAAGTGTTTTTTCATGTAGATGAATGCTATATTTTTGCCATCCATTGGTGATTCTTCAGATGTGGTTCAATGGAAAATATTTAAAGATATAAAAAAATAAAACTGGAGGATGAAAAAATAAATCAGAGTCTAATTTACAAACTGTTTTGTTGTGTTTTTATGCTTGAGATAGATCAGGAAGGTTTTTTTCCACAATCAATTAAATGTTTTATTACATTTTTAGCTTGTAAATTAGAAAACTGACATTTTTGCATTGAAGTAGTTTAGGTTATTCAGCAAAGATTTTCAAATAAAACAAAAATAATATTCAAATGATTAAGTTTCTTAAATTTAAGCTGTTTTAAAAACCCACAAGTTATGTTTTTGGTGTTATTAACATGTTTTTCTGGTATTTTTCTGATGATGGAAGATCTTAAAGAAATTTAAGATCAAAATATAATTTCTAAATATTTTTTTAACTTGAATCATACTAAAACAGGAGGAGATGACAAAATACAATTTGAAACATTTTATTTATGATGAGGAAAATCCACTGGGCGGGCAACAACCTCCCGGGCAACAAGGTCTTAGTGACAGGGAAGGGGGTGGGGTTGCTTTGCGCAACAACTTGGAGGCGAATTTCTAATGAAATCCTGTCACTCTGCAGAAACTATGTACTACAAAACGACACAGGTTTTTTTTTAATTTAGGCTAAATGGCAAAATCTTATAAAAAGAAAACTGAGGACGCTTAAACAACAGATCAAAATTTGACCAGAGTGAGACTTTAAAGGGTGACCAAAACCTAAATTAACTTTATTTTTTTTTGGTGTTGACCTTATTAACTTTGAAAGTGCTGACTATTGGCCCTTGACAAATGAAAAAAAAAGTAAAATACACTTCTTTCATTAAAAAAATAATTGTTTAAAACCATCTATGTGCTGCCCCCTGCAGGTCAAATCGATTACAGTTCAATTTCATGATTGGTCAAACCATTTAAGTCCCATGCACATCATGATCTGCAGCTCCAGTAATGATAACAGTCCTGTCCCCCAGCTCCACCCCTCTGATTGGTTTTTCACATTTTGGCTGTGGGCGGAGTCAGCCTCTAACTTCCCTGTTTGGTTACCCTTTAAACCCATCTGGGTTCAAGCATTTGCCAAGTGTTTTAGTGAGTCTGTGCAGGATTTTGTTCTTTTTTGGGGGCTAAATTTATTAAACTGAACTCATTTTTTTCTTTTTTTTGTGGCATTTTTACAGATGAACTGGAAGGCAGGCACACATTATGACACTACCACCGCCATGTTTTACTGTTGTGAGATGCATACTTTTTCAGTTTGACTCTAGATAACACAGGTTCCTTTTTTTCTTCAGTTTACAGAACATTTTTTTAAGGAAAAATGACCAAACGTCTTGCCTGTTGGGCTTCATGGTGCTGTAGTCCTTAACTCTTTCTCCTCACCTTGAGAAGGATGGGATCCTTTCTGTGTGGAGTTTGCATGTTCTCCTCGTGCATTAATAAGCACCCTGGTTTCCTCCCACAGTCCACAGAGATGCTTCATGGGTTGATTCTTTCATAGGTGTGAAAGTGTCTTTATTCTATAAACAGCTGGATATCTAAGTAGGAAAAAAAACAAGCTCTACTGGTCTACATTTGACAGTGGAGGAAACTTGTCATTATTTCACTGCATTCCTCAAATGTAACAGTATCATTAATGTGAATAAGGACACAGCTTGATTTTTTTACACTCTTTATTTGAACACCTCAGTTCCAGTGGGAGGCTGGCTCCAGCGGCTGCATGGGGGCCAGTGAGAACATGGGTGAAGCGAGGTTCCCCCTCAGCGGACTGTACCAGTCGTCGTGCTGCGCCGGTGGCGGTGGTGGGACACTGGGGCACGGGCACCGGCTGACGGGGCCCGGGTGGCGAGAGTAAGCCCCGGTGGGCAGCATGGGGGACATATGGGGAATGTGAGGAAGTGGCTGCGAGTAGTACTGTCGAGACACGCCGGATGGCTGGAGGTGCACGCCGCCCAACAGGCCCCTGGGGCCCGACACGACGCCCCCTCGAAGAACCTTCCTGGATGCCCGTTCCTGCTTGCGCTGTTTGGCTCTTCTGTTCTGAAACCAAACCTGCCGAGACAAGCACGCTTGTTAGTGCAGGAAAAATGAAAACATTTTCACACTAGGGGCTCAGAATGAGACAGACAGACTAAGAGAAACACTTTGATTCCAATTATTTCAGTTCTTTAGTTTGGTGGTGTAATTACAGTGTTGTAAAAATTTAAAAACAAAGCAGAAAATGCAACAAAGCTAATTATTGTACAATAAAGACAATAAAAGTGCCAATTCGAGCGACAGGACACAGATGGACCCCTGATTTAGCATTTGCTTCTTCTTCCACATGGACGTTGTATAAAGTGTTGTACACATGCAGACCTATAACATTTTTGTGCACGTGTGGATTAATGCATCTTAAAGACTCAGTCCGATCATCTTTAATCAATTTTCAAATCGTTCCCAGTGGTCTTTTAACAATATCTAAAAAAAATGGTAATTTTCTAGGACATAGTTTCTGCAGATCCCCAGGAGTTCTTTAGAAATTCACCTCTGAGTTGTGGACTGTTAGTTTGGAGTAAGCCCAGCCTCACTTCCCATCACCCGTCTGTTCACACGCTCTCATGCTAGCTTACAACTCCTCACACCCACAACCTAACATTACCGGTGCAACAAACATGGAGAGAACTGACCCGCCCCGTCACAAATGTGATCTTTTTCAAACAGCATTTTTTCATCTGCTCCTAATTCATAAAGATTTGAAGATTTTAGGCTTAAATTTCTTCATATAAGTTGTCCATCATCCGAAAAAAGCTACAAGAACACATGAAAAACGCCATTTTCATCAGAGTTGGTCTTTAAATATTTAATGAATTTTAAAAAATGTGTATATCAAAGTTTTAGAATAAAAAAAAATATTAGTGAAGAACAGGCTGAGTTCTTCGTTAAGAAGCTCCAAAAATGTTTTATTTTTGTGAAAAATACCTTATTTAGACTCAAATGAGGATAAGTTTACATTCAATTCAGTTTCTTTTTATTTATGTCCAACCGACTATTTAAGTTATCTGTGAAAACTAAGCAAAGAATGCAAGAAAAATGTTAATAAAAGTGAAAATTTACATAATTTTTTATTTAATTTTGATCAGTAGTTTACACTCACTATCTATGTTGTATCACCTGTTAATGCCCACTGGAGGGCCAAACCAGAACCATTTACCTGTTGTCTTCTTTACTGGCATTCTTGAAAAAATCCTAAAATATTGACTTATTAGAACGATGTGATCTAAAAACAGGATTAAAGCCATTCGAAATGTTGAATTCTTTGCGGAGCTCCTCTGTTTTGAACTGGTGCTTCACACATGAACTGAGTTGAAATAAAGCATGGCGTGATGTCGGCCCCCACCTGTATGCGCGCCTCGTTGAGTTTGGTGATGCGAGCCAGCTCCTCCCTGCAGTAGATGTCCGGGTACTGGTTCTGCCCGAAGGCCAGCTCCAGCTGCTCCAGCTGCCTGTGGCTGAAGGTGGTGCGGTGGCGCCTCCTGGCCGGGGAGGGGTAGCTCCTCTGCCGCCTGGTCACTCCCGCTGACATGGAGGTCTCCCCCAAAGCCCCTTTCCGCACTGGCTCTCTAACGTCTGCTTTCAGGAGAAAAGACCTTAAAAAAGTGTCTTTGTGCTGAAAAGAACTCAGCAGACAATCCTCCAGCTCCTGTTTCCTCTTCTTGAACTTGATGGAATGCAATCACCAATGACCGTCCCAAATAAAAAAAAGAGGGATTACACAGACTTTCTGGTTCCCACTGTCATCAGCAACCTGAGAGCCACAGAGCTTTAGCTGCTGAACTCAAGCTCGTGAGAAAGAGATACTAGAAACTGGAGGGATTTGACCGAGATTACCTGTTCGCTCTAACAAAGTGACCAACCTGTCCAGCCTGGCTGCTCTGACCCTCTACCCCAGGGGTGTCAAACTCAATCAAGCAAGGGGCCAAAATCCAAAACGGGCCAAAAAGGATACACATTAATTGAACACACTAAAACTACCTTTTTAAACCTTTGAAAACTTAATTTTTCAACATAATTATGCACTAGATGTATATTATTACCTGTGATAATGTTAGTGTGACGCTTTAAGCTGAATTTGGCCGCTGAAGATGGGGACGTTGATAGCTGAAAACGCTAAAGCTAATTGCCAGCTAAAATATTAGCTAAATGCTGAATTAGCCTAAAAACTTTAGGTTAGCCAAAACAGCCAGCATTTACCTGAAAAAATAGCCAAACTTCAAAATATCCTAATAAAAACTGAAAAAAGCCTAAATAAGCCAGAACAACCAGCGTGTAAATATTAGCCTTACTCCAAAACAGGCTAATTATATGTAAAAAAAAAAGAGCCCAAATTAGCCAAAACAGTTAGCATGTAGTTGAAATATTAGCTAAACTCCAAAACAGCCTAAAAACTAAAGAAAAAGCCTAAATTATCTAAAACAGCTAGCATGCGACTGAAATATTAGCTAAATTCCAAAATATTCTAAATAAATCTTAGTAAATGCCAAAATAGTCCAAAAAGCTAGCAGAATGCCAAATTGTAAAACTTTAAAATTGTAACTTTTTAACATAATTATGAATAATAAAAAAGACAGGAATATTATTCCAGAATTAATCAACTTATAGCTTAAATAACTTTCAATATTAAAAAAAATACATTTTGTCAAAATTATACAAGTTAGAAATAAGCGCAAGATAACATCAGGTTGTTAATAACAATAAAATAAACTGATCTGGATTGCCGGATCCGGCCCCCGGGCCTTGACAATGACACGTATGCCCTACCCCTTTATAAATATATATTATAATTACTTTTCTTTGTGTTTTATAAGCAAATATTTGAACTACATTTTTTGTGTAACAATATCCAAATGTTTAAAGATGGGATGTGAACAATGAAGACACGTCAGAGTTGAAAGGTCACCAAGAAACAAGCAAATTGACGATCTAAAGAAAGATTTGTCACCGTTCTGGTGCTTGTGGACTCACCCGCGCTGGAGCTGACGGTTGCCATGTCCGAGTACACCTCTGAGTAATCCTGCAGACCGGTCGCAGCATCCCCTGCTGCCTTCACCTGTGCCATCCCTGCAGGTGTGTGGCCCCTCAGGTGTGCAGCTCAATGTTGAGTTCATGTCCCACCCATCTCAGTGGGTGGGGGGGATAGCATCCCTTCTGCAGGACGAACCAATTCATCCAACTGTTCTCAGAGAGCTTTAATTCATTTGACTGGATTTATGGGAGACTTTTAAAAACATGTTTGGCTCACAGTTTGCAGGATTTGCAGCATAGATCAGTTTCAGTTTGTCTAGTTTGTTATATGAAAAACACATTTGAGAAAAGCAAAATTGTTGCACAAAGTTTGGGATTTAAGTATTTTTCAAAGAGTGCAACTGCTTCAGTCCACCAGGTGGCGCTCTTAATCAACCAGGATGAGTGACAAGTGTTGCATGGATCTTTTGAGAGAAGCAGAGGGCTTGAGTTTGAAGGAGGCCCACAGTTTTCCTCAAACCGCAGTTGTGTCATCTGGATTAACTCTGCTGTGACCTTCCAGGACCTTCTATCTGCTGTTCCCATGATGCTAAAGTCAGAGCGGGCCGAGCAACTTATCATGCACTATATTTGCTGAACAATGCTGAATGCTGGTGTGAGTTTTTGTGTGGTGGGAGTAATGTGTGCAGGCCTCAGAGCTGCAGGAGGGGGGGTTACGCTGATCTTTCTGGGGAGCTTCACTTTCTTGCGTTAAAAAGCATTTGACCCCGGAGAGTGACGCAGCAGTGACAGCTCCGCCGTGCAGCTGGAGACTTTCCAAGAAAGAGCGGCAGACAAAATGCAGTGATTCAGTGACCGACTGAGGCTCTCTCTGACGTATCAGCTTTCGGGTTGACTCGACAAACCCCCCCTCCAGACCAACGCAGGCTCCCTGCAGGTCTGTCCAGAAAGTCCCTTTGCTTTGTTTTGGCTTTCTAATTTGATTCCTTGTGACATGCAGTCTGTGACGGCCAAATGTCCTGGAAGAGCCTCCGTCCCGCCTGTGTTGTGTTTGCGTGTTGCCAAGTTCTCCGTACATCCCACATTCTGCTCACATGTTTCCTGTCCCAGACAACAAACGGCCACAGACGTCCCCCGCCCTCCACGACAAACCCAGCCCATCTCTGGGTTCTGCTCAGACCTCTTTGTTATGTGGATGAATTTCAAACATAAATCTGGTGTTGGCTTTTGTTTTTATGAGCTTAAATGTGACTCTCCGTTCATTCTATGAGGATGACAATGACCTCAGGGTTGCCAGAACTTTCTTTACCTCTATTTTGTGCTTTAGAGAAAACTTGAGCTAAAAAAAATCTATTAACCTTATATAGAATATATATATATATATATATATATATATATATTAATTAGGGCTGCCACAAACGATTATTTTAATAATCGACTAATCACTGATTTTCTTTTTCCAGTTAGTCCTCTAATCAAGTCAAGTGCAAAGTGGATGTAAAACACACATCTTAGCCATCATTAGCTTTAAACTAACTTAAAGTAAAGACAATTGAGATGATAGTTTATTAAACTTTTAATGAATCACACAGTTTCCGGGATTAAAACAAGATTAAATCAAGTGAGATAGAGATAAGCGATATACTTTCCATCAAACTCATTTTGACAGGTGCCCCGCCCCTCAAGATGATGCTACAGTTTGAAATCAAATTTATATATAAAGGGTATATAGGGTCAAAGGTCACCTGTCAAAATGACTTTGATGGAAAGTATATTCCTGATCTCTCTAATGTGGTTGGCATCAGAAACATTTTAAGAAGATAAAGATAAAGTAAAAGATAAAGTTTTGGTCTTTCTGACTCAAATATAACAAAAGTGCATTTTTTGGTGCTGGACACTCACAAGTTTGTTCAACTTTACAACACTCTGACTCCATATAACATAAAGTAACGACTAATAAACTATTAAATTAGTCGTCAACTATTTTAATAGTCGATTAGTCGTGCGCTAGTCAAATAATCATTATAGCCTTAATATACTTATATACACTGGTCACAAAAATTAAAGGAACACTTTTATTATTGGCCCTGGCATGAATTGAATTAAACCTGTCTGATAATGTTCTTGTTGGTTAAGCAGCTGAGGGCCTCGTTAATCAATTTCAGCTGTATTGGTGTTTATGGAATTAACAACAGGTGCACTTCAGTGGCAACAATTAGAAAACCCTCCAAACAGGACTGGTGTTACATGTGGAGGTCATTTCAAGTTTCTCCCTCTTGATCTTTTTTGGCTGGTTTTCCACTTGTGCTGATTTTGGCTTGATAATTATCTCTACTGGCAGTATGAGGTGATTCCTTAACCGTGCAAAGGTTGCACAAGTTGACCAACTTCTCCAGGATGGCACATCCACACGTCCTGCAGCAAGAAGGTTTAATGTGTCATCCAGCACAATCTCCAGAACATGGAGGAGATTTCAGGAGACTGGTGGTTATTCTGGGAGAGCTGGACAGGGTCGCAGAAGGTCCTCAACTCCTCAACAGGACTGATACCTGCTCCTTTGAGCAAGGCGGAACAGGCTGAGCACTGCTCGTGCCCTACAGAATGACCTCCAGAGGGTCACTGGTGTGAATGTCTCTACCCAAACAATCAGGAACAGACTTCATGAAGGTGGCCTGAGGGCCCGGCATCCTGTAGTGGGCCCTGTGCTCACTGCCCAGCACCGTGGAGCTCGACTGGCATTTGCTCAAGAACGTCAGAATTGGCAAGTCTGCCACTGGTGCCCTGTACTTTTCCCAGACGAGAGCAGGTTCACCCTGAGCACCTGTGATAGACGTGAAAGAGTCTGGAGAAGACAAGGAGAACGTTCTGCTGCCTGCAACGTGGTTCAACATGACAGGTTTGGTGGTGGGTCAGTGATGGTCTGGGGAGGCATATCTATGGAGGGACGCAGAGACCTCCACTGCCTAGGAAATGGTGCTCTGACTGCCATAAGGTATCCAGATGAAATCCTTGAACCCATTGTCAGACCCTACACTGGTGCAGTAGGTCCTGGTTTCCTCCTAATACACGACAATGCCCGGCCTCACGTGGCAAGAGTATGCAGGCAGTACCTGGAGGATGAAGGAATTGAAACAATTTAATGGCCTTCACCATCCCCTGACTTAAACTCCGTAGAACATCTCTGGGACATTATGTTTGGGTCCATTAGGCGCCACCAGGTTGGACTTCAGACTGTACAACAGCTCAGGGATGCCCTCACACAGATCTGGGAGGAAATGCCACAAGACACCATCTGTTGTCTCAATAGGAGCATGCTGCCAGGGTTTGTTGAAGATGAACAGACAAAATAGAGTGTGAGAATCATATCAATCACTAAATACCACATCAGTGCTGGTCTGCCTTAATATTTTTACAACTTTATGTTTTTCTACATTTGCATTGTGAGATCGTTTTTATTTACTATCCAAAATTCACTGAGGTTACATCTTCACACTCTCTGGTCTGCAACAGTTTTTTTGTCTTCAACTGATAGTCGAACCCCAGATCCAGGAACAACAGTGTGGTTTTCTTCCTGGTTGTGGAACAGTCGACCAACTCTTCACTCTCTATAGGGTGTTTGAGGGTTTGTTAGAGTTCCTTCATCCATGTGCTCTGAGGATTTGGAGAAGATTTGACTACGCCCCATGCGGTGTCCCTAAGAGGTCCAAGAAACCTTACTAAGGACTATCTGGTCTCCGTATGATCTGACCAGGAGCTTTGTTCGCATAGCTGGCAGTAAGTCAGACCTGTTCCTGGTGCATGTTGGACTTCAGCAGGGCTGCCCTTTATCACCTATTCTGTTCATAATCTTTACAGTCAGAATTTCTAGGCGCAGGCTGAGGTTATGGTTTTTAACCAGAGTAATGTAGTTTGTCCAATCTCTCTGTGGGTGTACTGGTCTGTTGTGAAGAGAGAGCAGAGTCTCAGTTTACTGGTTGATCTTCAATCCAGTACTCAAATATGGTCATGAGCCTCTAGGTCATAAACAAAATATCGAGGTCCTGGCTGAAATGAGCTTCCTCAGTTGGATGGCTGGGCGCTCCCTTAGACATAGGGTGAGAATACCCGTCACCCAGAGTGAGCTTGGAGTACAGGCACTGCTCTCCCACACCCAGAGGAGCCAGTTGAGGTGGCTCGGGCATCTGGTCTGAATGAGTTCTGGACGCCTCCCTAGAGAGGTTTTCCATGTCCCACTGGGCAGAGGCCCAGGACACTCTGGAGAGACCACGTTCAACGCCTCGGGGACCCTCCAGAGGAGGAAAATTGTTTAGGGAAAGAACCTTCTTTGAACCAGGCAGTGTTATGTCAATGTGTGTGTTTGTTTTTCCAGGCTGTCATATGTTCATGTCTGAATTTGAGTAAATTAAATTTGATTTATCCAAATATCCACATTCATCTGTGTGTCGGTTACTTTAAAATTTTTGCCAGTTGCTGGGCTGTTGGAAACACATTTGGTTGTCCTAACTAACCGATAAAGCTACATTAACACTAGCCTCAGTATTTCAGGCAATCACTTCTGATAGTCTATGTTAAATGCATGAAAATAAGCGTTTCTGGCTTCAGTGATCAAAAGACTCACATTCGTGTTTCTACAACCCTTTTTGGCTCTACGTCCACTTAATACACGCCGCAAGTTAAACAAGGTAGGACTTCGACCAATCGAATACTCGTATGCATGTCTTCCTTTTTCCTTTACTGAAGTCTCAACCATTTGAAAATTAATCACGGTGGAGAAATTATGAACACGGTTTGTGCCCGAGTAAAATGATATAACACCAAGTCTTTCATATAACGGAATAGAGCTGTAAAAGAAAAGCCTGGAGCAAGATTCACAGGATTTGTACTGCTTTGACATTTAGCACTAAACCTCTTCCAACTGTATAGTGGACATGTGGTAGTATAGGACAGCGGCAGTCCCGTGGTAACACCATGGGCAAAACACATAAATGAGCTAAAACCTCGTTTATAGTATGTGCTTCACACACCCAGTGTAAACGTAGCTGTAGACTGTATCCAAATTCTACCCCTACAGTTTCTCCCTACCCCTCCATTTAGCCCTCTAAACGAGAGTTATGGAAAAATAGTTTCTTCAAATTCGACGACTCTCCCACTCAATGATGTCATCAATATTCGCTGGCCAGCTATGTTAGCATGTAGCTTCCAATGCTCAGAAAGTACATAAAAACATCACTTTTATAACTTTAAATAGTCCTGCTAAAACAAAAAGTCATGACTCATGTTTAAATGTTAACTTCTTTGCTTCAAAGCACACCAACGTGAAGGAATTATTTTCTAATCTTTGGTATAGTGTGACGCAGAATACCCTCGCAGAGAAGGGCTCTGCAACCCTCTGCCACGAGGATTATTCCTTAAAAAAACTAGTTTGGACACCCCTTCCCCTTCAAATGCCCCTACAACTGGAGAAGAAGCCGTAAGAATTCAGGCTCTCCCCTCGAGTTTCTTTGACTTCTTACGCCGGAGTCACACAGGACGCGATAGCGCCGCGAAGCGGCGCGGAACGGCGTGCGCTTCCAGTCGGCGCCCATGTTAACCTATGGCGTCGGTCACACCAGGCGCGGAGCGACGCGCAGCGGCGCGGAGGGTCCGCGCGGTGCAGCGCAACGTTTCGGCGTCTGGCCTATTTCTTCCGCGAGACGTGAGCGCTCCGCGCCAATACTGGCAGGAAGTTGCATCGAAATACATGAGAAAATCTGGTTTATTTTCAAAATAGAACCAATTTTTCACAATAAAACGCCGCGATTGACAAATGTGATCATGTTTTTGTGTCTAAACAGACTGTAGAGATGAAAATATGCATACAATCAAAACACACAGACACCCGTGCGCGAAACCCCCCACCCCGGACACCACAGATCTCTGGAGCGGGTGTGCTGGGCTGCAGGGTTCTGGGAGAAAAAAAAAGCAGGGCAGACGAGGCCCCCCAATGCAGTGGGGGGACACTGGAGCGGGACACGGGGCTGCGTTTGAACGAGAGAGAGGCAGAGGAGCGGTTCTTCTTGGAAGAAACATCAGGTAATATTTTTAGTTTATTAATTTACCGACGGAAACACCTGGGAGCGCGTGCGTGCACACAGACACACAACAAAACAGACAGACACGCACACGCGCGCACAAACCGATCAATGAAGTGGGCCGACTGCGGAGTTGGGGGGCGGGGTCTGTGTCAACAGGGGCAGAGACCATCCCCTTTTAGCAGAAACACGGGGTGATATCCTGATTATTGACCATGATGGCAAAAAAGCAATAGCTCTAGCAGAAGCGCCCGTCGACCGTCGCGGAAAAAAATCGCGTCTGGTGTGACCAATAGAGCGCCGCGAATCGGCGCGCACTCCGCTCCGCGCCGCCGCGCGGCGCTCTCGCGTCCGGTGTGACTCCGGCGTTAGAGTCTCTGGGGATCCCCGTTTCCTCCCACAGTCCAAAAACATGTTTTATAGGTGAATTGATGACTCTAATTGTTCCTAGGTGTGAATATGTGTGTGTGATTGTGACAGACCGCCGACCTGTCCAGGGTGTACCCCGCCTTCACCCATCAGTGGCTGGGATAGGCTCCAGCAGCCCTGTGACCTCGTAAGGCTTCTGAAGGTTCAGAAAATGGATGGATGAACTTCTTGGAGAAGGAAACAGAGTTTATGTTTTCTTTTTAGGACTTTTATGTAACTGTTTGCAACTTTTCCAGCCGCCATCCCCACAGTGATGAGCAACATCTCATTTTCTACATGTTTCAATCTCAAATTAAACGCAACAGCCAAATCCTGCATGTTGGAAATGATGTCGAGTCACGAGAAGGCTCACCAAAGATGTTGCTTTCCATGAAGGGAAGTTGGTACAACTTCAAGCAAAGCCAGCCCTGCAGCAGGAAATGACCGAACTTGACACAGAGGCTAAAAATAAAACTCGTTGTTAAGAGGGAATGTAGTCGGAGAGGCAGCGGAGCGCAGCAAATATTATTTTAGTTACACCACAAGCACCAAACCCTGGTCTTTACAGAGGAACCCAGGTGTCTGCCGGGGAGAGAAGGAGTCCTGGAGGGGGGGGGTGTTCAGACCAGAATGACGGTGAAGCCATGCCACGCTGCGCCCTGACTCTCAGACTACTTTGTAGGCTCTTTTCGCAACAGCTTCCGGCATTCCTCCCACCCCGAATTTACTTTTGTTACCACAAGAGAGAGGAGGGGCCGTGCGAGGGCTGGCATCACTCTCCCGCCGCTCTTGCTCACCCCCGCCACCACTCACACACGCATGCTTCCACACTGGCAGGCCCGACATACCCTGGCACTCAGCGGTGCCGAGCTAAGAATGGAGCCCTTCTTCGACTCACGCAATGTGGTGTGGCTGAAATTTCCTGCCGTAAAAAGCAGGATTGGGAAGACACCCGCGTGAGGGAAGAGGGGAGCGCCCCGAGCCTGCCAGCCGAGGAAGCAGTCGGGTCGGGAGGGGGAATCAGGGAGGGGTGTTCTCTTCACTGACCATTGGCTACCCCGCCTGAAGAAAGGCAGTTTTTGGCCTAAGCTGCCTTCTCTCGCACTCCACTTCACCCCCACCCCCCAAATTGTGTTTTCATTTAGCACATGGCAGCGCTCCCTCGAACTCCTCCGTTTCCCAAACCAAAAGCTATTTCCTGATTCCCTCCCTCTCTCATATAATTACTCTGCTGGACTGGGCTTCTGGCTTCTTTTTTCAGGCCTGCTTTTCCAGGACTGCACTCGGGGGTGACATCACAGCCTCAAAGGGGCAGAGGTGACCCAGCTCAGAGGTCAGGCCCGTTCCTGCCTCGCCACTTTACACAGACCTGATGAGGTTTTTAGGAAACGCTTTCATGATAATGAAATTTGCCTGACTCATTTGAGGCTGAAACGTTAAGCGAAGCTTAGCACGCAAAGGTTCGTCCCACGGCTACAGAGCATGTCAACGCTCACATGGTTGATATGTCGAGAGCCCTTGTGAAACGCCATGGTATTCACCCCATAAATGGCCACATTGTTCAAATTCGCTCGCACTACACCGAAGCTTTTCATACTGTTGTTAATGTAACGCGCCCCTACATTTGCTGTTAAATGTAAAAATTTCCTCGAGTGATGAGTTTATTTTATCCCTTGAACTTGTGCTGACTGAGCTCCAGCCCTGTCCTCCTCTGCTGCACAAACTGTGTCTCTCAGGACTGCTGAGCTGTTTGAGAGTGCATTCAGATCCTTTATTGTCATTGTATGCTTAAGGAAAATTGTTTCAAAGCAGATTTTAAAAGTCAGGATTGAAAGTAAAAATACATTTTAAAGATAAAAATGAATCACTGTGGTGCAGTAGTTAGCACTCTTGCCTCACAGTGAGAAGGCTGTGTGTAGTTTCCATGTTCTCCCTGTGCATGTGTGGGTTTTCTCCAGCTTCCTCCCACATTCTTCATAGGTTAATTGGTGACTCTGAATTGTTCCTAGGAGTGAATGTGAGAGACCCAGGTTAAGTTTTGGCAGCCTCATTAAGGGTTAAAACATGTTCAGGAAATGGATGGAAAATATAAAAAAATGTAAAAATGAGTGAAGCCAATATATATATATATATATATATATATATATATATATATATATTGCACTTTTTTGAACCAAATATTGCACTTCAACTCCTCCTCTCTGTATCTTTCTGGAGAGAAAAGTTTGATTTCCATTGAATTAGTTTTAGTTTTTGTGCTAACACTGGTTTTGGTTGTACAAGAAAAGACTGGTGATTCGTCCTGAACGTTTCCCCCCTTAGCCCAACAGTAGCTGGGTGAGCTCTGGTAACCCTGTGGTACCAGTGGGTTCAGAGAATAGACGGAGTTCAGGACAAAATGCTTGCATTGAATTAATATTCTACCTGCTAGTGAAGTCACTGAAAACGTCACATGCCCAAATCCAGCGCTTTAAGTGGACATCGAGAAGTGGCAACACTCTTCTTTTATGGCGGTCGAAACATCAAATGCAAAGAATCTTGAATGTAAATTTTGATCAGTAAAAGTAAGTCCTTTTTTTCTGTGTGAATGTGGAAAAATTTAGACTGTTGCTTTAATTATGTCTTTCTTTTCTTAAAAAAATAACAATCATGATTAAAGTTTTTTGAATCAAGTATTCACGCCAGTACTGAGTACAAGCAATACTTCTGGCGGTACTCTAAAGAGCTATTTTTTAGAAGTGCCTGTACTGAATACTGGTGAGTACTGGCCCACTTATGTCTCTTTTCCACTGAGCGGTCCAGACCGGACTGGACAGAGCCGGATTGGACTTTGGAGCGTTTCCATTACAGAATGGACCCGATAAGCAGGACCGACTGGTACCATTTCTGTTCTTAGTCAAAGGCCCATTGAAAAATGGAATGGACTCAATAGGGTGGAGCTTCTGTCATCACACCATGTAACTTATTGACTGGCGTAAAGGTTTTACAACAACAGCAAGTGTTCGACCTGCGCTTTTCCCGAGTCAAGATCCAAGTTTTGTCCTCTTTTCGGCTGTATTTTTCTTTGACCCCCACAATCTTCTTGCAAAGAATAATAAATGATTTACAGACAGTATCCCCGCCTTATTCGCGGGGGTTGGTGACCAAAGACACACCGAATCCACAAATACAGAGACACCCCCCCCCGTCCGTCCGTCTCACCCCGGAGGCTGAAGAATGTCTGTTACCGATACTCATCAAAAACACTTCCGATCATCCCTGTAAAACATTTATTGAAGAACATTGGAGTATTGATTAAATAAATATTTTTCTTTCTTTTTAATTCAGAACAACAGACTGTTCTGCGGCGTAGCGGCCGACTTCGTCCATAATAAACACCTGCTCTGGACTATAATTATCCTCTGTGGTTGTCTTTTAATTTTCTGTACGTTTCTGACTCAGCTGATGCAGCCTGCTGCTGTGTGTGGCTGCTGCCCATTTCATGATGCCCTCCTAGAGCCGGCGGCCTGTCTTCATTTCTCCCGTGAAAATAAACATCCAATTGTCTCTCAAAGATGGATGCACATACCATATATCTGCCCTTGGTAGGCCCGGCCATCACTACACTGGTTCACAACACAAACACATGCGGCGTCTGCACGACTGTACAGAAGTGGGCGGTGGGGGTGTGTCTTAAAGGAGCCCCACGTCTAAACACCTGTTTGAGCTGGAATTTATTGAAGACAGGACACAACTGGAAGATACACAGTATTCTGCATCTAAAATGAAAGTTTTTGTTGATCACCGCTAGATCCATGGAGAAATTGAGTGTTTGTGTTAAACTGGGGGCGGAGGAGACTTCCTGAAAGGAGCTGTCTCACTCTGTGACATCAGCATGTGAGGACCCGCTTGTTTTTGTGGGTATGGGAGGGGCTGCTGCTGAGAGCACAGGTTTTAAGAGGATTTCTCAGAAATGCATGAACTGATCAAAATACTGCTTTGGGATGCTTTATGAGGAGGAGTGAACAGTATAATACACCTAAAAGCTCAAAAAGTCTGTTTTTCATGGTATGGCCCCTTAAATGTACTGAGAACAGTAGTAGCTTTTCGTTTTCTGTTTAAAGATGTTTCTTTTGCTTTTATCCACGTAGAAAAAGGGAAAAAAATAGGAATAAAACCATGTGAGCTTTTCCTTAATAACTACAAACAGCCTCAACAACTCATAGAAAAGCAACCAGATCAAATAAATAAAAACAGGTCACATGGGTGGGGTATGACTAACACAATACAGAATTAATTTGATTCAGTTTCACAAGATCAGACAGATTTACAAATTTAATTAGAGTTACGATTCAACACAATTTGATTAAATAAGTAGTTCTTCAAACACTTCTGCTTTGATGTGCAAGAATCAAACCTAAATCAATAAGAACATGAATCATTTAGAATGAACCACAGTACAGAGACGGCTCTTTTAAAGATCGTTAATGATCTTAGAATTAATTTAGACTCACAGAAACTTTCTGTTC
>NC_050526.1:11640468-11676653 GCF_002922805.2 Oryzias melastigma | reverse complement strand
TATATGTTTTTGTTTTTAATGTAAAGCGCTTCGAGCTGCGCGAAGTATGAGAAGCGCTTTTTTATAAATAAAATTTGATTGATTGATTTGATTGATTAAAAAAGAACATCAGAGCTCTTTGTTTGGCCGAAGTATGGCTTTAAGAGATGTGTGGATTTTATGAATCTGTAAAAATGGGTCTTGTGAGGTGATGCATGAAATTGTCAGACCCACCTGTCAGTATTGTTGCTTTTAAGAGACCACTAACAAATACAAGTCTAAATAAACGCATGTATGCACATTTTGGGGTTCAAAACTCGATCATGTTTAGAAGTTTGTACGACCTCTTTTTTGGAATCTAGGTACAAAACAAGGCTGAACTTCGACCAATCATGGACACAGATTTGATATTGACTCATGGATGATGTCACTTTTAATTCACACAAGTGCCAACCGTTTGAACATTGATAACGGAACATTACTGTTCACAAAAGCTTTCATATATCAGAATGGAGCTGTGAAAGAAAAAGTCTGGAGCAAGGTTCACCAGATTTACTTCACTTTGACATTTTGTACCAAGCCTCCAAAAGTAAGTGCAGACATGCGCTGGTGAACAGTAGAAACAGGAAAAGAAGAATCTCCTCATTTATTTTGAAAACCATGGACTAAATGCAAGTTCAAGATTGTGTGTTTAGTCGTGTCACATGCCCAGTGTGAATGTAGCCTGAGTGAGATTGGGTTTTGAATGCAACATTAATACTCATATTTAATAAGTGATATCCACTGAAAAATGGAGCATCAGGCGATGTTGAGGTTTGCCCTGAAAAAAATCAAACGCAAGCTCTCGGAACAGTTCAAACACTCACAATCTGATCGTTCAAATCAGACCTTTCTGTCTGATCCGCGTGCTTTAGAAATCCTCCAGCTTTGTTTTTATGTTTTGGCTTATAGAGCTGCTAAGAATAGCTCCAGTCCCAGTCTAGAAAATGCACCGTAATAGCCTCTGAAATCCTCCA
Organism: Oryzias melastigma; assembly: GCF_002922805.2. NCBI lineage: Eukaryota > Metazoa > Chordata > Actinopteri > Beloniformes > Adrianichthyidae > Oryzias > Oryzias melastigma. The sequence continues at coordinate 11,675,658 of NC_050526.1, read as the reverse complement.
CTCAGTTAGAGGTAGTGAAGTGTGCACGCAAGTCCTGGTCTGAGGCGAGGAGGCCCTACATAGTCAACATGTGTGTCTGCAACATGCACGCCTGCTGTTACCGTGTGATGGCACAGCTGCCGGTTAACTCAGTGAACGGCTGGTATTTCACCATTACTGTCGTTGCTATCGTGGTGCAGACATGCCGACTCTGTGTTGCACAAGAGGAAACGGTCGATCCAGCAGAAGTACAAGTATGTCATTGCAGTTTCACAAGGTGTAAAGTGATGAGCAGGAAGCTGATTAAAATTTATTCTAGAACATAAAATTGTAGAAGAATGATAGTCCTTTGTGATTGCTTAAGGTGGTGATGTCAGCTTTTTGTCTGACAAAATGGGTAAAGTTTACTGAAAACCGATTTTCGATCAACGTCAAAGAAATTTCACGGATTGAAAGAAAGCAGGCAAAGGGAGATGGGAAAATGACCCCCCACGGTGCTGCATAGGAAAGAGTTGATTTTGGGTCGAGAAGTGCCTTTGAGGACCACAGGAGGCCAGAGGAGCCAATAAAAGGCTGTTGAGGGGTGGAAAGAAGACACCACCTTGGGAGTCTGAAGCAGGAGGAGGCATCCAGACAGCAGCTCTGCAGATCCCCTCGCCAAAGCTCACGCAGGGGAAGGCAGGCTGCCACACGCCACCTTCACCTCGATCACTCAACAATGAGACTGACGTTTACACACGAGTGTGACAGGAATACCAGCAGATGGTGAAAAGGCTTTTTGGTTGTGTTGGTGCAACCTAAAGCAGAAGTTTCTGCAGAGCCAAGCACAATCTGTCCAGTTCCAACCTGTCTTTCTTGGCTTAATGTCTCCAACGGAGAAAGATGAGATTCCCAGGGCGCAGGATAATATGACAGTCTAGATGAGTTAAATATCATTAGAGAGGAACACGGCGTACTGCTGCACGCACATGTGTACTGAGGGAGGTGTTTCTGCATCCAGCACCCTCTGCTGAGTCATAATGGACACAATGGTTCCCACTTCACTGACAAGGAGCCGGAAAGACAGGCCGATCCCGCGGAGAGAGAGAGAGTTGTGCAAGAAACGGAAAAAGAGATAACACTTGAAATACTTTTAGAGATGAAATTCAGTCAAAGAAACAAGTTTTTGCTTTTTGATGATTTAATTTTGAAGTTGTTGAACAAGTTTTCACGGTAAATCAGCAGATTACTTAATCCAGAAAAGTGTCAAACTCAATCGCACAAGGGGCCAAAATCCAAAAAACACCTTAAGTCACAGGCTGAACAGGATTAACATTTATTGAACACTCTAAAAAGAAATTTTTAAACCTTTAAAAATGAAATTTTGCAAACATAATTATTGACAAGATATGTAGATTATCTGTGAAAATGCCAGTGGGAATGCTCTAAACTGAACTTGGCCTCTAAAGAGGCTAGTGCTGATAGCTGAAGATGCTGAAATTGATAGCTGAAAATGCTGAAGCTGATAACTAGCTAAAATATTAGCTAAATGTCAAATTAGCCTAAAAAACGGGAAAAAAATAGCTTAGCCAAACCGCTAGCATGTAGCTGAAAAAATAGCTAAACTTCAAATAAGCCTAAAAAACTTTTTTAAAAAGCCAAAGGATGTAACCTAAATATTAGCTAAACCCCTAAAAAAATCTCAAAATAGCCAAAACAGCTAGGATGTGGCTGAAACAGTAGTTAGTGCCCAAATAACCTAAAAAAACATAAAAAGGGTCAAATTAGCCGAAACAGCTAGCAAGCAGCTAAAATATTTGCCTAACTCTGAAGAACCCTAAAAACGTCTTAGTAAGTGCCAAAATAGTCCAAAAAGTCCAGAGTGACAAATTTTAAAATGTTAAACCCTTAACTTTTTAACATAATTATGAATAATAAAAAGGCAGGAATATTATTACAGAATAAATAAACTTAAATCTTAAATAACTTTCAATATTTTACTCTCTATAAAAATATAATTAGTCAAAATTATACAAATTAAAAATGAGTGCAAGATAACATCGAGCCATTAATAAAAATGAATGATCTGGCGGGCCGGATAGGGCCCCCGGGCCTTGACTTTGACACATGTGACTCAATCCCTTCCTTCCGTTAATGAGGCTCACAGAAGGAGCAGAGGGCGATCCAGAAAGAGATCAGCCTGATATAGGTGTAAATTGATCTTTAAATCAAATTTTTGACTGGGAACATTTTTAGGTAAATAGAAAACAAAAAATGAAGTGCACCAAAATCCCACCCACTGTGGACACTGAGTGGGTGAGGTGCATTGTGGGAGTTCAGTTCCTTTTTGTTGCAGCTTGTTAGTCACCATGAGTCACTCTACATTCAATTTACAGTATAATTATTTCTCGATTACTGTTTTCATTATTGCTTTTGTTAATGTTTGTACTGCCGAGTCCTCCACGTCCCGTGTGGGAACAATAAAGGTTTTATCGTCAAAACCCACACATTCACTGGAGATCATGCAACAAAAAAGCCATGTAGATGCAGTTTGAAGGCGGACATGGGGACTTGGACTAAAGCTGCACTAAACTCCCTCATGAAGAGACTTTAGACTTGACTTGAGTATTGGGACTAGTGAACAAAGTTTGTTTGTTTTTCTTAGATTTTGGCTCCAGGACATCACTGTCAGCTGGAAAAATAAAACTTCTCTTTACAAGACTTTGGTTTTGGGAACGTAGAAACTCTAACCAGCTGTAGATGTGTTTCCACACACAATGTATATTAATAACAATTTGTGAAAATAAACTTTATTTTAACTTGAGTTTTGAAACTTTAGATTTGAACTGAAACTGCATCCAAAGATTGAGAACTTGATTCCTTGAACAGAAATGCAGAAAGGCATGCTGGGAGAGAAGATCCAGGGACTGGGACTACCTTTTTACTCTATAAGGTCATCAATTTTTAAATGAAACACAACTAGATCCTACAGTTTTATTACAGTTTTATTTTTTCAGAGAAACACACTAATTTTTTTTCATCAGGCTCCTGGTCAACTAAAACACTGCTTAATTTCAGAACAAAAAGGCATTTTTATACAGTTTTGTCTTCAAAGACTCACTGCAATCGTCTTTTGATTTAACTTCAGTGTTCCCAGCAAGACAACAACATGGCCCTAAAGCATCTTTAGCTGGAAGTCCTGGACCGAAGTTTGACCGAAGTTCATGCTCTTCCACCAGAAAAACACCGGAACCGGGTTACGGTTTGGGTCAGGGATCTTCTACGATACATATACAAATTCAGCTTCCGGCTACAGTTGCGATACTTCCGCTTACGGCTAATGATGAGTTTAATGTTGTGTTTGGGCGCCATCTTGCCTGCAACCAGGTCGTCTCGTTCCCAGTAGTTTTTTAATTATGATTATAAAATTTTCAAGCAAAATTTAGAGCCCTGTGTCATTTTCTAAGACACAGTTTCTGCAGAGTGGCAGAAGTTTAGTTTAATTTTAATCAAAAGGTTCTGCAAGAACATGTTAAAAACCACTCAAAACACAAATGAGCTTTCTGTTTGTGAAAAATAAACTGCATCCACTGCTGGGCCTTTTTTTTCGTACATCCTTCACAACTTTCGTGAATTTAAAAAGTCTTAATTTCTCCTTCCAAGCAGCAAAGTAAACACTCTGGTGAAGATCACGAGTAAATGTTGAGAAATTCAACCCTCCTGCTTACTGTACCGCCCCTTTTGGCCTTCTTGGCATTTTTACATGAGGATTTTATGGCATCAGAGGTTCAGAATGTCCTTTGGAAACCAGTGTCAAACTGAAACAAAGCCATTTCTGGGGGGTCAGATATTTGGCTCAAAAACACATGTTCACAGTGAGCCAGCTATAAAGTCTCTTACACGTTGTTGCATTTTTTTTTAAAGTTTGTATTAACATATATAAATGCTGAAAATACGTCCTCTGCTGTTTAGAAAGGTTTCGTTTCATTACATCCAAAGATAAAATGTTTTTACTTTTTCTTTAAAAAGTTTCACTTCTGGTTAGAAAACCATCAATGTGACATTTGCCATATTTTTCAATGTGACGGACGTCTCCTTGATTTTCAGCTTAAGCTTCTGCAGAAGAGGATATGTTTGAAAGCGCTTCAGTGGGGTCAGATACCAGCCATAAAACAACAAGCACAAACCATTCCCCTCTGGGACGAAAGCTGATGAATGAGTTTGATGAAGCGCTGAGGATGAAGGACGCTCTCGCCACCTCATCTTTCCTCTATGTCCTCGCACAACTGGGCCAGCTTGCAGCTGGATGGATGGACGGGGTTTGGGCTGTGGAGGACTGAGGGTCAGAGGAGGGGAGTAGAGTTACATTCCTTCCATTGGGGCTGCGTGTCTGCCAACCAGGTCACTCCCAGTTCAGTCCCAGGAAAACAGGAGGGAAGAATTTCTTCTATGTGCCCCATGCTGGATGGATGGAACTGCAGCCACATGGAGGCTGTGCATTGTGGGTATGTTTGTGCGCAAGGTGCTTTAAACCGAGCAACCAGTTTCATGCATCATGCACACACTTCAACATGATTTTCTTTCACTGCTGCATCTTAGATTTAGAAAGATTTAGACGTCTCTATTTCTCTGTAGTGGTTGTTGCTCACATCACGTTTCAACGTCCAAGAGGGCTCAGAGCCCAAGGCGACTGGCCATTTCTGAGAGGAACTGAAAGCAGCTCTCCTTTCTAAATGCTTTAACTTCCATGCTCACTCACACTCTTGATTAATGCTTCCATGGTGGACTTTATGTCTGCATGATGCTTCCTATTAAACCAAGACGGACAGATACATTTACAGGACAAGGTTCACTCTTCCTGTTTAAAGACACAAGAATCAAATCATGCAAACGAACCACAAGGATGTGAGAATAGATAAAACAAGATCCAATACAACACATCTTTGCATAGAGTTGATCAGGTTGTGGCGTGTGGCGAGTTGGTCTACTTCTCTTTGATGGCTGTGTGAAGTTGCTGCACATTTACTGGAACTGAAACATAGTCGTTTATGCCAATCGAGAGCATCCCAAACATGCTAAGTGGGTGACACATGCAAGACATTTTGGAACACATTCAAGAACCATGGGGCCATGATTGTCATGCTGCAACATGAGGTGATGTTCTTGGATGTGTGGCACAACAATGGGTCTCTGGATCCTCACGGTATCTCTGTGCATTCCAAATTCCATCACTAAAATGCACCTGTGCTCTTTATCCATAACATATGCCCATACCATAATCATACCACCACTGTGTGCCACTCTGCAACCTGATTAACTCTATGCCAAAATGTGTTGCACTGCATGAGGCAACTAGTGGTCACACTAGATACTGACTGGTTGTCCCCAGAACCCCCCAGTAAGACAAAACAATTTCAGAATAGCCTTTTATTGTGCCCAGTCTAAGGCACACCTGTGCAATAATTATGCTGTCTATGGTTGTTTTGTGTTTGTAGAAAATGTTTCAGATCTGTGAGTTCATCTCATAACAAATGGGAGAGAAAAAACAAGTGTTGCGTTTATATTTTTGTGCAGTGTGTGATGACCTGTAAAAACTGACTGACTGAAGACAGAAATAAGATATTAAACATTTTAGAGGACAGATGTCTCCTGACTTTCAACAAACACATATACATTACTTTGGACTACTTTGATCTAGACTTTAGAAGGAGTTTGTGTGACAAGTATGCACTACTCGAGGGGAAAGTTGCAGCAAAATATGGACACTGTGGCTTCAGGGGTTTGAGTTTCCAGTCAGAGAGCCTTCAAAGTGTTTGGTATTTACTTTTCACAAACATTCACAGTCATTTTGAGTTTTCTCAAACCGTTCTCCGCCGAGTTTCTTTGAGTCAGAGCGGGCTGACGTCAGACAGAAACAAGACTAAATTGTGACTAAACATAAACAGAAATGATCGTCTGAAACTCTGAGGTCAAATGTTGCACAAGTGTTTCTCAACCATCAACAATATTGTTCCACGAAGATGTTGCTGTGAACTTCAGCAGAGGTTTAGGAGACTAGACTAGACTAGACTAGACTAGACTAGACTAGACTAGACTAGACTAGACTAGACTAGACTAGACTAGACTAGACTAGACTAGACAAGACAAGACAAGACAAGACAAGACAAGACAAGACAAGACAGACAGACAGACAGACGATAGGGAAGAAAAGCCTCTTAATTTCCCACTGTCTCAAATGTGATCTACACATTTTAAATATGGTGTTACTATTTTATGAAGATTTCATTATCAATAATTTTGCATTCTTTCAATGCAAACAGTAGTTGTTTAAAAAATAAATAACAATAGATGAGTTATTTTCTGCACCTGTTCTCAGTTATTTGATTAATATGTATTCAAAAGTTTACGTCCGCACTGTTTATCTATGCTTGTTTTAAATTAAAATCTTTTTAATTTCTTTTAATTTTATTTTGATGATCACACTTTTACTATTTTTTGATTGTTTCTTTTAATGTTTTATGTAAAGCACTTTCAATTGTCTCTGTACATGAAATGTGCTATACAAATAAACTTGCCTTGCCTTTCAGCATAAAGTTTTGAAAATCTACTAAACTTTTCCCACCAAAAGAATTTTTGAGATTTCATTGAAAAATTTTGAAATGAGCAGAAAAAGCCCTTCTACTGCCCCCGGTGGAATGGTGATGAACTGCAGAACAGAAAACATGATCCAAAGGGTTCTGACCATTGATTCCGACCAATCTTCCAACCTCTGATTGGATGATTGGCCGTTTTTGATGATGTCCTATTTTTCCATAAAAGTCCATATAAAGAATGGCTTACACAATAAATCAGAAACTAAATCAACTTCTCCACCTTCTTCTCTTGTTAACTGCAAAACAGCGATTGATTCAAGCAAAAATCAAATGCAGCTACTACTGGAAAACAGGAGAAGTTAACTTTTGGTGGCGCAAGCTTTGACCATCCAATCAAAGGTGATTATGTCGTCTTCTGCCCAAATAAAGCTACAGAGACTCAAATTCAAATTCTGATTTTTTCAATCAGCATAAACGTGTTCAATCCATATATGGCTACGGTTTAATCAGCAGTGTTTTTTATGGACAGCTGCCTGTAAAACCAATAGTGAGGACGGAAGCACTGACTGTATGAGCGTAAGGCAGATTTTCATGAACCTAGCAACAAGTGAGGGATAAAATCTGATTGGTTAGAAACTTTCATGTGAAGAAACAGTCTGACAGCAGCACAGCCGGGACATAGGGTTGTGAGAGAAGCTGACAGAACAGTTGGAATGATATATACTGTATATATATATATATACTGCTCACAAAAACTAAAGGAGCACTTTAAAGAAACACATTGTATTCATCAGATCTCAATATGAAGTTGGATATCTATACAAATAACGACAGGGCAGTGTCTTAGGAACAAAAGGATGCCAAGTCTTTTAATGGAAAGAAAAGTTTTCGGCCTACAGAGGGCTCAATTGTGTAGACACCATAAAATCAGAGTGAAATGAAGATACTTTTCAGTATCTTGTGTGGCCCCCACCAGCTTGTATGAGCAGCTGTTCCAGCTACATGATGTTAGGGATATTCTTGTCTGGAAATGCATTGGGAAAAGAAACCAAACCAAATAAAGGTGTGACTTCTTTAGTATTTAGCCAATAACAAACATCCATAAACCCCACGAGACCACACAGCAGCACATGATGTGGCTTTGCTTCAGGAGGAGTCTGTTCGGTTTGCATCATGATCACTGAAAACTACATTGAGAAATAGAAGCAAGACATCAAAACAAACTGACCTAAAGATAACAGAAGAACAGTTCTGGAGTAGCCTTAGCTAGAACACAGCTTTTTTGACTCAGACGGAAGAGGCAAAAACCCACGTCAGATGTTTGCAAAGGGAGGTCCCAAAAGCATTTTTCCTAAAAGGCTGAATCTGCTTTTGTTTGTGGACTGAATTTTTGTTTTGTCATATCTCATGCTGAGGAGAGCAGCTGCTCCGATTTGGAGGCATCATAGTATTACTATAATTAAGTGTCAGACAAGCAGATTTATAATGAGCTGGCAGTTTAACCTGCTTGCATAAACCTGTCCATCATTTAGGGATAAAACTGAAACGTAAAGCTGGTAATTATCCTGCGCTGCAGAGGTAAGCCACATCAAGTGGAGCAAGAATGACTCAGCAGGCAGTCCAACTGAAGACTTGGCTTTTTTTACTGAAGGATTCCAGTGTAAAGCACACTGCTGGAACACCTGATCACCTCTTCTCAAATCCAGGAACAAGCCAGTGAGACCAATCGGAGCACATTTTCCAGAGACCACTTCAAAACACAGCAAAGTCTTGAATGGAAACACATTATGTGTTTGACTGTAGATGGATATTTAGGCAAGAAGCCAACTGCACCATTTGGCCTTCCTGTTGAAAAGTAGCTAGCAAAGTGTTTGCTAATGGGCTTTTATTTTGATCGGCATTTTCCCTGAAAGACAGACTTTTCTCATTTAGTGCAGGAGAAATATAAACGCAGAAGTTTGTAAAGGTTACCCAGTATTTGGTAGCCCAAGATTTTATTGTTCTATGATTAATAGAAATGAAAAAAAATATCTATTTATCTCGGAAAGCCTTAGCACACAGATGTCAAACTCCATGTTTTCAAACTAACCTGGTATTGTAGCCTTTAATTGGCAAAACACACCTGATCCAGGTAATCAACTAAAGGTTTTTCAAAAATTTAGCAAGATGCTGGCCCTCAAGGCCTGAAGTCCAACACCTCCCATTGACACTTATTCCATGTTCGTTCGTTTGTTTGTTTTGATATATTGACTGCAAAAGAGAACTGGACGGATCAAGTGTGATGTCCATCCATCCATCCATCTTCTTGACCGCTTCGTCCCTTTCGGGGTCGCGGGGGTGCCGGAGCCTATCCCGGCTACTGAAGGGCGAAGGCGGGGTACACTCTGGACAGGTCGCCAGTCTGTCGCAGGGCCTCAATCACACATCCATACACTCTCACATTCACACCTAGGGGCAATTTAGAGTCACCAATGAACCTATGAAGCATGTTTTTGGATGGTGGGAGGAAGCCGGAGTCCCCGGTGAAAACCCACGCATGCACGGGGAGAACATGCAAACTCCACACAGAAAGGTCCCAGCCGGGATTTGAACCGGGGCCTTCTTGCTGTGAGGCAAGAGTGCTAACCACTGCGCCACTGTGCAGCCAAGTGTGATGTCATCCAATGAAAAAACTTACTGCCAGATCCAACCAGTCAATTTAGTCACCTTTTTTGGTACGGACACCACAAGTTGGAGCCAGACGTCATCAGTAAGCAGTGATTAGACCAAATAGGTCTGAGTCATCGTTTCTATGGCGACCAATCAAGGGCAGAGCCTTTTGGAAGTCCACACCCTACCATTTGAAAGCAGGCTTGGGAGAATTGGTCCATCAATTGTTTTGAACGTTGTGTCATCTGATTGGTCAGTGCACTAAAGAAAGGAATAGGAAAACAAATCTAGATTCCCCCTAGATAGAACGTGTCCAATAAAGGTATCAGAGCAAGAATGGATATTCTGACAAATAGAATGACCGAGTAATAGCTGTTTATTTCTCTACTGCAGTCAATGAGATTTTGGGTTGTGTGAACCAGTGGGTACTTCCTGTTTGGAACTCCATGTGGCACGGTCACTCAGTCCAATTCTCATGTACAATGTTATGATCTAATGGGTTTGTAGTTACATCATCACATTTTTATGACGCCCTAAATTAGTTTAAGCCAGGGTGGCTTCATGTGAGTAAGATCCATGTGACTTTCGTCTGGATCAAAACCTGTCAATGCGGAGGTGGAGAGGTGAACATCTTCTGCTGGGACTCTCGATGGGAGGGGCTGCTGCTGCACTCACCAATGACTGTAGAAAGACACCAAGTTTCTGATGACACAAAGAAAAGAAACCAGTCTAAAGTGAGATTACTTCTATGTAGAAAATGTTGTTGTTTCAGTTCTTAAATTTAATTATTTTTTCTAGTTTGTGTGTGTTCATTGATTAAGTTTGAATGAATGGAGACCGAATTTAAAGGAAAAGAGGAACAGGGCAGAGAGGGGAAAGAATAAAGGAAAGTAAAGAAACACAAAGATCAAACGTCTCAGATGGAAGGTTTACATTTGTTGTAACTGAGCCCACACCTCAATGATATAACAATCTTACAGTAAGTAGTCTGGTATTACACCCTTTAACAATGAAGACGTCACCATCGACACCTAAATAACACGTGCTCTTTGACATGCCGTAAGTCTTTGACCATTGACGAATCAACATGAATCAGCTGATTCTGAATGGGAAAGAAGCAGCATTCATTTTCTTTGAGACAGAATCAGCTGATTTGATTGCATAAGCACTCAAACTAAAGCACAGCAAAACTACTGTGAAGTGTTGCACATCAGCACAAGGAGGCTTTTCTTTGTTTCAGAATCAACTGGAAAGATTGTATTTTACGCACTACAGGCCAACCAGATTATAATGTTCACCGCCAGAGACCATTTTTAAACTTGTTTCATATTAGGAACATTAAGCGAGACAGAGGAGTCGGAGATACGTCAGTCAGTTTATTAACAGTATTCACAATAATAAAGCCGCTACATCAGAAGGATTAGCTTTGTTTCAAAATATCTTTAACTTTCAATTTAATTTGCAACGTGTAAAAAACAGACTAAAACCACTAAAAAAATGTCAGTGTGGCTATGCTAACCCCTAACCTTGCTAATAGCGCATAATGAAACACACAGTTTGACACTGCTACACATTACAAACATTAGCTACGTTAGCATATTCTCCCTATAACTCACAACCTCGTTTGTAACACGTAAAAAGACTGATGCCAGTAAAATGAACATTACGGTGACTACGGTAACTCTTAACAAGAAAATGAAACCTATAGTAGATATTTTGAAAGTTTCTTTAGCTTTTTGTAAAATAGAATTTTATTTAATAGCCCAAAAATGTAGCCAAGGTTAATGGAGCGAGTCCATTGACAAGAGTTGTTTTTTTTCCAATTAAATTATGTGGCAGAAATGACTGCCTGAGCAAGGACAAGGTTAAGTGAGAGTTCTGCTGATTCCACTTATGGGTCCACCCACCAGTTCTACCCACAGCACCACTTCTTCCACTTCCAAAAGGACTCACAGAGACATAAATCAGTTCCAATAAAGTCTAAGCTGTTTCTTTAAAAAAATGCCCCTCCCTACTCTCACAGTTGTCGTAAAATAAAAAAATATATATATTTTGCATGGATATTAAGATCATCTCAACTTTAGCTGTACTGGACTGTACTTGGATTCTGCCGAGTGGAAATGAAGCCTGAAACAGGACGAGCACAGCAACTGGAGTTTTGTCACGCCCAACTCGACAACTTTACAAAAACACCACAGGCAGGGCGTAAAGCTTGAAGCTTTGTTGGTTTCACCAATGATCCACCAACCAACCAATCAAAAAAATAACAACAGTTAAATTAAAAAAAAAACTAAATATGTGTAAATAAAATCTGCAAGAAAATCAAAACAGGACATCTAATATTCATCTCTCACATAGTTATCCTGAGAATTCTATCCTATCCTAAGAATAGTGCTAAAGAGCGACTTCTTCTTCTTTACTATCTCATGTCTGCCATCTACATTTGGAAGAGGCTTGGTGCAAAATGACTAAGTGGTGCAAATCTCATGAATTTCACTGTTCACTGTTCCAACATGTGAAAGACTTTGTGTTATATAATTCCATCTGGCACATATGTGATTATTTTTTCTTCTCCATGATGAATTTTTAAACAGTTGGCACTTCCACTAATTAAAAGAACACCATCATATGTAACTACCCGGTCCGAGTGACTGATTGGTTAAACTTCAACTTTCCTTAACTTTTAACATGGGTTCACTGGTCGCAAGTTTAGTACGTCATAGAAACTTGGGCAGCTACGCATGAACGTGTGTTTTAAACATGGAAGCCTAGTGCTATGTCTGAATTCCCACCCTAACCCCTAACTACTAAAAAACTACAGTATATAGTTCAGGACTATATAGTGCCCCTGGATTTCATAAGTAATTCGACACGACGGTCACTGCTTTACTTTCATTTTTCAAAACACCAGATGTGACTTCACAGATTTCACAAAGTGACAATCGAATCAATATGAACATTTCACAATGTTTATGTGTGACTCCTTGTCTTCTGACTATGAAAATATAGATACTTTATTTAAAAATTAAATGTATATAATTTTTTTTTTTTGCAAAAATATAGACCACAATGCATTGTGGTCTATATTAGCTATTGTAGTGAGCATCAATGCATTCCTGTTTTTCACAAAGATTTCAGGGAGATTCCTAGTGCACTGGATTTTGGAATTGTAGATACAGACAGCAATACAAAATGGTGAAGCAAACCATATGGTGCACTATATAGAGTAGGTAATGAATTTGATTATAGCCCAACATATATCCCAGAATGCCACCGCGCAGCAATCTGGATGCAAGTTTTTCAGCAAATTCAGCAGGTGGCCACGCTGTGGTATTTTTAATATGAAAAAAAGGTCTTAAAATTGTTTTACCTGCTCTTTAAGAAAAAGTTTAAATTGTACGGTGACTGGACAACTATTCTCTAAAAGCTGACATTGGTCAGTGGTCGCTCGGGCACATTTTGAGGTTGCACAGTGGGAGTCTCTGGTGGAGGTCATGCGGTAGCTCTGGGATATATAAAAATTCTGCACGCCTAATGGTCGCCTGACTGCTGCCGGCAGTTGTATTCGAGGCGTAGCATTACATAGACTTTTTTTTTATTATTATTTAAACACAATGTCAGTACAATATTTAGTGCAATACTCGAGACAAACAAACAAACAAGAATGAACAATATAAAACATACATAGTCAACAAAAGAAAAAAAAAAAGTGTGGGATCTGCTCAATCAGAAGCAAAAATGTGCTCCAATTCAACACTCGTTACTTCCTGGATGGAAAGAGTGAGTTTCTCTGTCAGGTTTCATTCAGTGATTCTTCTGTCTCACTAAGAACAGCTTCAATTACAGATGCAGTGCTGCTGGTTTGTCATCGCCAAGCCGACGCCCACTCTCCTCTGCCGATGACCTCATCGTGCTGACTGCATCGTGTGCAGGAGATGCCTGCACCATGAAGCCCCGAATTCCACACTTTAACAACGCTGTTAAGTTTGTCCGCAGCTGCGCCGGCAGAACGGTTTGTTTCCTGAGATTTTACATCTGAAATGTTACTTTGTTTCATTTAAGACATTTAGGATGTTTTTATGTGATGGGGCTCATCACACTCTCATCTTCTCCAAAGTCAAAAGCTGTTATTTTCAAAGACATTTCTACAGAGAAGAGAAGAAACTTCAAAATACTTTTGTGTCTTCTAGGCAGCGAATTAATCATGTCGGTTTGATTCTGTGGATTTTCTATAAGATAATTTCGAGGTCTTCGGTTTGAGAATCCCTCCTGCTGTAGTCCTCTTTACCAACCATATTTATTTAAGAATCAAAGCTGAGCAGTGCATTTGCCTTCTAATGTTCTGAGAGGCTTTCTGGGCAGAACGAGCACATTTGCACCAGTAAAAAGAACCTTCAGAACCACAGAGGCTCATATATTGTGGTTTTATTCACAGAGAGATGGAGCTGCCAGACAAAAGCAGGAGCATGTAAACACCACCCAGTGACTCATGTGCAGAGCTGCCAGAAGTGCACACGCCGGCCTGGTCGGGTTCTGACATGGTCCTCAGCAGTGTCAACTGCTGTCGGGGAACACGGACGGGTGAAGGACAGTTCAACCAAACCTCCTCAAAAACCCGACGACACCAGAACTCAGCGGCGCAGGAGGAGACCCTGCAGCGCAGAGGGAACGCCTCCGGGCTTCTCTGTGGTCAACGCGAGCTGAATCACTCTTCTGGGAAAGTGAACTCCAGAAGGAAACCGCAGAACAAACTTGGTCCCTCTCTGTGCCCCTCCATTTTTTTTCTGACATTCTTTTGTTATTGCAGGATTTCTTCATCGTTTAGACATTGGTTCCCATCAGTTTAAATAAAAATACATTTGTAGTGAAGATCTACTGGATACGTAAAACATTTTCCACAGTTTTGATAAGGTTAACCGATCAGATGACCTTGACTAATTTCACATTTTCTAAGGAAATCGAGGGAAGACAGCAGAGTGAATCATTTTAATGTAATCAACCCTATTTTAGTGCTGACTTTGTTTAATTTCAAACCTGATTATGAACACAAAGTCTCTGATAACCTTATAAAATCACAATAAATGTCTTAGACTTTCAGGCTAATCAGAAGAATGACTAAACTCAAACCTCTAAAGTTGTTTTTCATTTTCCTTTCTCCTGACTCTTGGTTTCCAAACTGTATCAACAACGGCTGGCGCATGTGAGACCAGGCTCCGTTTAATACGATGTGGGTCCTTGGACAAAACCCTCCACACTACCACCCAACTATGCAGCCATGACGGGTCTGGGTCTGTACTGTGGTCACTTATACCAACATGCCACCATGCGGCGACCTAAATGCAAGTTTTGGCCGTCAGGTGGCACTTGTAATCAGACAGCAGCAGTCATATTTTTACATGGTGTGCAGCAACCGCTGAGATTTTAAGAAAAAGTTAACATTCAACATTAACCGGACGATTTTTTGACATCGGTCAGTCACCGCCCTGGCACATTTGGTGGTCGCTCAGTCTGGTTGCATGAAAGTTTGTGCACTGCACTTTCTTGTGTGCTGAGAATGTGTCCGCAGTGCACGATGGCCCAAGCGCGCAGGAGACGTTGCCCCGGGCAACCAGGCGGCTGGACTGCCTCTGTCTGCATTTACGGCCACGCCAATGGCAGAGCTAATAGTGAAGTTTCCATTTTTTCTGCAGCAGCTATAAGCTTGTGAACAGAGAGCTCTCAGTAATGGGTGACAGGAAGGGGGAGAATGGATGCTCCGCCAAAAGTCCGCAACCAACTCAGCTCTGCAGATTCTATGGTTTAGAAAACGCTTTTATAATCGATCAAGAGATGGTCGGAGTGGGACTTTAAATGTACTTTTCAAAGGGTCAACTCTCCAAGCGAAGGGATACAGAGACCTCCATCAGGAGGGGGTCCTGTGTTGCGCCATGCCATGAGCTCTGAAGCACAGATGTTTACATTTAAATGTAAGTAATGACTTTTTGTTGTAGCATTTTTAAAGTTATAAAACCGCTATTGTTATGTATATTCAAGCACTGGAAGCGCCGCGCTAACGCTAGCTGGCCGGCGACTATTGATGACATCAGAATTCAGAGACACTATTTCTCCATAACTCTGTTTGGAGGGCTAAATGTAGTGGAGGGAAGAAATGACTCATTTGAAATGGGCTTCAGTTTCTAATTTAAACATATTATTACAGTTAAAAACAAAACAAAACTATCCTAATAGTACCTTTTCATTGAGATTTAATTAAAGATAATCATTTGATCTTGAAAATGCCTTATTTGAAACAAAATCTCCAACATGCTCACCACTAATGTTTTATTTGACCCTTAATTTACATATTTTAAAGGCAAATTTATCTTATAACACCTGAGGCGTCGTCGGTGATGCTTAAACACATAGTTTTTAACATACCTACACTCAGCAATGAGGGGTTGGATCAGGGAGGTTAAACCACCAAATGGTTCCTGAGCGCGGCTGTGTCTGCAGCTCACCACTCCCCCAGGGGATGAGTCAAATGCAGAGAACAAGTTTCGCACACTCTGGTGCGTAACAGCTAATGAGATTTTAAGTTTATACTGTAACTTTTCAACCTTTAACACAATCATTCCAGCAGCTTCTGAAGGAGAAAAGCGGCTTGAATGACGTTGATCGTGTTAAAGACTGAAAAGTTACAGTAAATCAAAGAACATGAACACTAGAGCTCCAGTGTAAAGGGTTAATTCTTGACTTATTTTAAAATGATTATGGTCTAGAAATAAGGATAGTTGGACTTAAATAGGATATATTTAGGGGAAGTATTACCAGCATGCATGATGTACCAACTTTAAAGATGAAAAACTATTTTATTGAACTTGTTTTAAGACATATTACCAAAGCAATATACATAAATATGAGTTTTCATGACAATTTTAAGGTTTATTTTGTCCTAAAAGGGCAGGACATCACATATCGGTTTAAGAAATCTTACCAAGACAAATTTTATTGGTTATTTTGCCAGATGTTTCCCAAATAATGAAGAAAAAAAATTCTGTTTTCTACATTTTTTTTAACTTGTTTGAAAATGACTTTTTTTGGTGTGGATGTTTTGCTCTGTGGAGTAAACCAAAAGTATTTCAGGCCCCAGAGTCTCACCCTGTGCTGCTTACCTGGGTCAGGTGAGTCTAGCATGGTAAAGAAATCACTGGGATGGTGGTTTTGCTGCCCACTTTTTCTCCAAACCTCTGCTGCAAAGTTCAGAAACACACGGAACACAGGATCCTGTTATAATTAGATTAATTACAGACTGACCAGTATTCCCAATGCCAATGAGCAAGGCAATGCCTGACTATGAGAAAGTACAGCCTGACCACACATCCTGTAATTCCACCACAGAATCCATCACTCAGCTGCCCTTCTGCCTCCATAATGGTGCACCAGCAACCGCAGAGGCTGCTGCTCCATCCCCCGCCCCATCACTTCTCCACCACATCGGAAACAGACAGGTCAAGTCCAGAAACGGAAGGGAAGGAGTGAAGGGGAAGGAATTCCTTAGAACTCTGTAAACACCTTCATGGATCTGTCGCCTGATGCCAGTGAGAGGAGAAGTTTGGGGAGGACGAGGATAAGACTTCGGAGAGCTGGGGAGGGTTTATGCAGAGGCCAGCCAAGCAGCAATGATACACCGCTCAGAAGGGGAAGAGGAGAGAAGAAAACATGGAAAAGAGGG
Source organism: Oryzias melastigma (assembly GCF_002922805.2). Taxonomy (NCBI): domain Eukaryota; kingdom Metazoa; phylum Chordata; class Actinopteri; order Beloniformes; family Adrianichthyidae; genus Oryzias; species Oryzias melastigma. The sequence continues at coordinate 11,658,747 of NC_050526.1, read as the reverse complement.
GAAAAAAAGGACAGAGGCCAAGACATAATAAAGGCCGTCGGTTTGCAGGGAAAAGGCTGAACGTCTGTGCGTGTCCTGCTCATATACGCACGCAGAGGGAGGCTGAGATAGGATCTAGAAGGCAGGAGGAGGGATGAGAAAAAAGACAGATGAATTAGCAGGACATGCCCACTGATATTTTCCAGTCTCTCTGCCAAAGAACAAAAAAAAGGGGGAAAAGTCAGGGAAAGGGCGTTGGAGAAGCAGGTTGGCTGTGGTTTAGATGAACGTTGTGTTACAGCATAATGAGATGAAGCAGAGCCTGGTCATCATTTGGAGGGCAAAACAGAATCTAACTCACCGGGAGGTTTGGGAAAACTTTAGGAAAAATAAAGTAGAAATCCCTGATTGCTTAAAGTTTGAGTCACAGGCTATAAAAGTGAACAAACACTAGAGATCCAGAGCAGTTGCCTGGACTCCTCACCTCAGCGTTGGAGCTTGTTGCTCATTCGGTGGAAGAGGAGCCAGGCCCAGCCTGGAAGCTGAGCTCTGCAGTGGGTGTAAAATACTGCTGGACGGATATATTTCTGCTATGATCTGATATGGATACGTGCCTTGTGTGAGCGCGCGCCTGTCTGTGCATGTGCAGCTGGGAAAGGTTACCTGGAGGGCAGCGCTCACTTTGCTGCGACAGACCTGGCAGGACTCCAGAGCTGCAGAAGCGCTCTCCTCCTCGCTGCCTGTCCAAGTCTTCTGCCTCCTCTTCCTATGGCCTGCACTGCTGCACTTTGCGTGTTTATAATGTGAAGGGAGACATGTGGTGAGTTAGTATCTGAGCTGAGCTCCAAGGCTTTGCAGAGATGGGAAATGTGGGCTCAAAAGTGAAGGAAATAAGAAGATTAAATAGTTTAAAAGAATACCAGAAAGTCTAAAAGAAGATTTTCACACAAAAAATATGAAGATATTTTCTAAATGCAGATGAAAAAGTCTTGAGAGCCAGAAAACTGTAATGTTGTGTGCAAACTAAATAAAAACAACTGGAGCCAGGAAAGTTCACCAAACACTAGTGGTGCCACTGTGGTGCAGTGGTGACTCCTGATCGGAAGATTGCAGGATCATTTCCCACCTTGCCCGCCTATGTGTCTAAGTGTCTTTGGGCAAAACACTGAACCCCACATTGCCTCTGGTGGAAGGTCGGCGCCAGTGTTGGGCAGTGGAGCCACCATTTATGAATAAATGGGTCTGTGACTGTGAAGCACTTTGGGCCTTCGATGAAGGTAGAAAAGCGATATAAAAGTATTCGCCATTTACCTTTCAATGGGATTCTTCCAAGAACTATAGAAAAGAGTAAAAAAGCAGACAGGTATAAATCTATTCGGAAACTTTTTGTGTTATATAATTTAAAAGAAGAGTTGCACGGCAGCACTGTTACCCATTGACTGTATTTGAGAACTGGACTGAGTGACCCCTCCCCACTGGCATTCCAAATAGGAAGTACACGCTGGTTCCAAAACATAGAGACCTTCATATCGTGAAGAAATGGCAACCGAATTGACTTCCTTTCGTTGGAGTTGGAAGAAGGATATTCTCTATGGTTGATGCTACACTCAGTCCAGTTCTCATATATGGTCAATGGTTTCACCTCACAGTGAGAAAATACTATTTTTAATCCAGTGGGACCATTCAGTGTTGAGTTTGCATGTTCTCCCCTTACATTTGGGGGTTGCCCTCTAGCTTACTCCGAATACATGCATCATAAATCAATTTGTGATTCTAAATTGTCCCCAGGTGTAAAAGTGTGTGTGACACTGTGATGAACTGGTGACCCATCCAGGATGTACCCCGCCGTATCCAACAGTAGAGGATTGTAGAGTAGGATAGGCTCCAGCAACCCCGTAACCGTTAAAGGACTAAGCTAGTTTTTAGAAAATGAATGGACGAGTGGATTTCAAAGAGGACTTTTCTAAATAACAAAGTTTATCATTCGCATATGAATAATTTTAAAGCAAAGCAATATTCAAACGTGTGCGAATAATCATAATCAAAAGGCAGCGTGAGTTTTTCGTTGTAAGCTGAGGAAAGAGTTTTAGAATTAGTGGTACATTCATTTCCGGTGTTCTGGCTACACCTTCTTACTCCCAACTCATCGTGTAGCTTATAGACGTAAGGTTTGGAGCCACTATTTGATGTTTTAGGTGTCCCCAACTTGTGGTTTTTTGACGTGCTGGCTGTTTCCATTAATGGATATGGATACTGTATGGTACTAGGCTATAGTTAGAGTACACATCCACATCCTGAGATAAGCGTATGCATTTTTTCCCAGTCTGTGGCCCGGTAGCAAGCGGCCCTCGGTCCGGTACCAGTTTGCTGTCAGGGTTGGGGACCCCTTTTTTTATGGGAACAGCCAGCATGTCAAAAATGACGGGTTAGGGGGACACCCAAAACATCAAAAAGTGACGCAGAGGGGGCCCCAACCATACGTCCATTTATGACGAGTTAGGAATAACAAATGCAAATCCATTCCTAGAGAATTTGAGCCAAAGGGACAGACACCAAGGGGTTAAAAATATTTAAGAGTCATGTGACCGCACTAAGTGAAAAATAATTTTCCTTTGAAACAACACAGCAAAATTGTGAGATCGTAAGCTTGAAGTTTAGCTCACTAAACATGCTTAAGTATAAGTATAGCAAGTATACAATAGACTATGTACATGTAGTTGTATATGATTGACTGAATACTTCTTTAGAATAATTTGGAAAATTTTAAGTTTACAATACATAGATTGTATATCAATAGTAAACTTTCAAGGGTCACCAAACAGGGGACTTACATGGTTTGACCAATAACAAAATTCAACTGTAATACCTCGATTTGACCTGTAGGGGGCAGCACACACAGACGTCTTTTTGACAATATTTTCAGGAATTAAACTATTTTATTTTAATTTGTCCAAAATTTGTCAGTCACCTATAGACAGCACTTTTAAAGCCCCATTTATAGAGGTCAACAACCAATAAAAGTTGATTTAGGGTTTGGTTTCCCTTTGAGTAAACCACCTCGTTTTTAGTTTACACTAAATAAACTTGTAGTGCACTTAACTACTTTTTACTAAAGGCCCTGGAAAAGTTTGAGCTAAAATAAGTTTGTGGTTGACATCATGTCGTGCAGGACCATCAAATTCTCCCTACATTTAGCCCTCCCAATGGAGAGTTATGGAAAAATAGTGTCTTCAAATTTGGACACTTCCACTTGATGGTGTCATTATTCACCGGTCATCTGCATTAGCGCATAGCTTCCAGTGCTCTGAAATACAGGACAAAATTAGTTTAATAACTTTAAATAGTCGTACTAAAACAAACAAAAAAAACATTACTTACATTTCTCTTCCTGTGCGACACATCTCACCCTCATGGCGGAGGAATACGCAACGAAAAGTTCTTACGGGTTACCCTTAAAAAAACAATTTCATACACCTCTACCCCTACAATTGGAGGGGTAGGGGATTGTCACAGTGCTAACATCGACTGGGATAGTCAGGGTTATGCACCATGGCTTGTTTACACAGTTAGTCTTCCACATTTTATGTTTTCAAATGAAAGGTAGAGGTTTATGACAGAAGTTTGGGAGCTGGGGCTAGGTCGATGTTAGGATGAATGTGTGTATATGTTGGGTGCGTGGTGGGCGGGGTTGACGTGGTGTGAAGGTATGAGAAATTCGTGCACATGACTGTTTTTTGAATGTCTTTCATGTTTTTAAATTATTTGGTTTTATTGGTTTTCGTACGCCGCTTTGAGCTGCCTTAGTGAATGAAAAACGTTTTGTAAATAAAGATTGATTGATTCGGATTTGGCCTTAGTTTGACATTTTGCAAACCTTAAAAAAGTTGCTGTTGATTATTCACAGTTTGACTCCCTATAAACTAAGTGGAGGACTGTTGGAGAAGGCTTTGAGACAACTGGAACTCATTTGAGAGATTTCTTGCAGTATCTAGGAGTAGCACATAAACTTGAGTCTGATCCTTAACAAAATTCATTTAGTTGTGCCACACCAATTTAGTCAATTTCAAATGATAAATGTCATTATTTTTGCATACTTCCCTGCATTTTTATGTACACAATTAGTCCCAACGAGTCAAAAAATAACTATACAAGTTTAAAAGAGCGTTTTTGAGAATCCTTTGAAGTTCCTTCTTGGATGTGTATACTGTTGCTACTATTGTGGCCCGCACGCTAGACCAGTTCAACAAAGCAGTATTATTGAAACCATGTTGTCCAACTTTCTAGATTAGATTGGAAGCTTTTTAGCCGACTTTCCTGTCTTTGTGTTCAACCAATGGAGTGCTGGATTCTGTTTCTTAATGAGGGTGGGATTTTACAGCCCTAGCATGAAAGGGAGTGAATACATTTCCCCGAAATATCACAGTATTGCTACATCAAAAGGTTTTGCATTTTCCCGCAATAAATGAAACACAGAGGGTTGATTGTACGTGAAGCCATGGTGCTCAAGAGTTTGAGAGTCTGACCACATAAGACCTGAATTAATGTGGGAACCCATTTTCCCTCCAAATGACATCAAAACATGAAAGAATCTCTGGAGTGAAAAAGTGTGATATCTTGATGGTTCCCACTCTTGCTCGTCTCTTGATGCTCCTGCCAACAGAAACTGTGTGCGGCAGCTCCATGTGCCAACCACAGCAAGCACGCTGCACTGATAAGGAGAACCCTCAGACTCAATTGACAGGACCACACCGAGATGAAATCTGCAGCGCTCGCCCTGCTGATAAGCTCCTCCATCCTCCTCCTGCTGACCCACATCCAGCTTTAAATTCTTGGGGATGTGTTGCTTGGTTTGTTTTGGATGGGCATGAGTTTGGCCTGCGTGAGCTGCAGCTGTCCTGAGTTTGTTTCTCAGCTCGGTTCGTCGTCCCTGAGCTTGCAGAAAGTTCTCTGCCCTGCGTGGTAGCTTGACCTTAACATCCCTCTCCTCCTGGGTGAGCATCAATTATTCAAAAGCCTTGGGCAGCTAACTTGAAACTGATAACCCACATGCTATTTATACTCCATTTCAAATGAACAAATACTCAACTGTGAAGTTCCAGGAAGCTTGGTTGTGTCAGTCTGCTATGCTGCAGGGAACATAGTTAGGAGGCTGCAGGGGGCTATGGGGGAGAAAAACCACAAAGACGCGCTCGGACAGCTTGAAGATGTCTAACGGCTGGACAAGCAGCCTGTAAGTTATTTGAGGTGCAGCTATTAATAATTCTCAATTCCTTTTACAAAACTTCAGATGAATTTTATTTTAAAAAATATCATCTGTGACTATTAAAAGAGGATTTAAACACTCAGATCCATGTTCAGAATAATACTCTGGATAATTTGTTTCCATGTCGCAGCAACAGGAACATTCTCATTTCAGCGCTGGTCTGAATTACAGGCCGTCAGTGTCAGATAATTGCATGTTTTTTCCACAGTTTAAGTGGAGTCATGAAGCTTGTTGGCTCACCAATCATATCTACAATGAGGACAACTAAAACTCTCGGTACAAAGTATTGAAGTAAAGCACAAAGCCCAGTACTACTGAGAGCACACTACTTTCCAAACTACAAGGTACACTTAAAAGCCTCAATTTTTTCCCCCCAGAGTGACATCAAAGTGATTTTGAGAGGTACACAGCACTCTGTCAAAACATTTTGTGAGTTTCAAGCAAGGTTGGGTGTTATGGAGAATGCTCTGTCTGTGTTGGGTTTTTTTTTTTTTTATGTTACCAACAAGGTGTGGAGTTAGCGTAGTTGGAGTGACGTTTGTTTTAGCTGTGCGAGTTAGTTTTTTTTTTTTTTTACACAAATTACAAACAAGGTTTGTTGATTTTGAATACTGTAGTGCAGCTAACGTGTAGCGGCGTCGGAATGTGTTGTTTTTACGTGTTGGGAGTTACAAGTATTGTGAATACACTAATGTGGCCAATGTGTAGCGTGTTATCAATGAGTTATATTTCTCTTGAGATGGCATGCTAGCTTGTTGTGTACGCAAATTTGGACGCCATAGTGGAATGGTACAGATGCCCGTTTATTGCTGTGTCACAATTGTACAAGCAGAGCTGGAAAAACAAGAATGTGACTTTTCACAACTAAATCATTGCTGACAACTGATAAAGGAGAACTTATAGAAACAATTTTAACAAGGTCTGAGTGAGTTTACTCTCAACAGTGAACATTTAGGCTGATCTAGTAGCCTATTCAAACCAATGACAGATTGAGATTAAACACTATTTCTATGTTCTCTGGCAGGACCACCTATCTTTTTTGTTTTAGGGAGGATGGCCATGGTATTTGTATGTGTGTTAGACCTCAGAGCAGACAAGACCACCCGCTGGTAAGCAGATTACGAAGCGGAGAAAAATAAACTAACCAGGATTCCCTCAGTAGTGGTGAGTGAAGAGGGAAGAGTCCAGTGGCGAATCCCTGTCCAGCAGGCGGACGAGGGAGATGGGTCGTACGGAAAACTGACTCCCTGGTGACCCAATACAGGCTAGATAGGGGATCCACTTGTAGAACGAGACCCCCCAGCCCAGTGTTGCCGTCCCCCGCCAGGTGAATTTACCTCGCGCCGGTGCGTCGAGACCGGCTCCGGCTTGATAATAAGTCCCGGTCGTTGCATGCTTTAAAGTGGACGGCGCCCGGACCTCGCTGCTCTGGGGCCATGGTATTCGCTTCCCACTGACCCGTTTATAAACACTGACCACGCAGTTTTTATAAATATTAGTTTGTGTGCCAATTTGTATAAAATCACAACCATGCATTAGGTATGCATTGTGTTTCCTATAATAAAGTATTTTCTTATAGAAAAGTTGGACCTGGACAATACAGCAATGGTCTACTGTCCTTTTTACTGATGAGTGTCAGACCACCTTGCACAGAAATGATGGTCATTGATGGTGAAGACATCATATGCACACATCAACATGGTCCCCCAGGGTTCCCTTTGGTGGACAGTCTGGGCAGGTATCACCAATCAGCTCAAAACTGATGTGGTTATTGTAGATGACCCAGTTCTTACCTCAGAGACATAAAACCACCATCATCCCCCAATTCCAACAGCACACCCCCAACTTTCTGTTCATGAAAAACAATGCTCCACCACATGATACCAGAACTGCTTTGGATAAACTTCAGGAAGTGGGAGTTTCTTATATGGTCTGGCCAGCAATTACCTCCCACCTGAAGCCTATAGAGCTCATCTGGGACCCGCTGAACAGAGACTGGATGATCGGACCTCACTCCTAGGAGATCTGACAGAACCGCATGTGTCACTTGTGGTAGTCGAATGTGTTGCCTCCGTCATCCCAAGAATGATGAGGAGCTCGAGACATCAATCTCAAGCTGTCATTAGACCACATGGTGGAAATACTTGCTACAGACATGCTCGGTTTTCAAAGAGAACTTCTACCATGTTCACCTTTTGACTTCTACGTTGCTCACCTTTGGCACACCCCATCGCAACCTGTACGCATCAGTGAAACTTTGGCAGAGAATTATGCCAGGTGCTTGACACAACCCTGTATTTTATCATGGCTGGGGACTGGCACAGGGAAGCCCAGACTTGGGTCACCTTGTGACTACTGTAGCGTAAAGGGCCTAGTCTAAAGACCCACACTGGACGAAGCTCATTGCACTCCCTGAGAAGCAAACCCAGGCTTCCTGTGCGCCAGGCCTATACCCAACTGAGTTATCCAGGCGTTCGAAGGGAACTTTTATATTCATTCATTCATTCATTCATCTTCCAGACCGCTTCCTCCCTTTCGGGGTCGCGGGGGTGCCGGAGCCTATCCTGGCTGCTGATGGGCGAAGGTGGGGTACACCCTGGACAGGTCTCCAGTCTGTCTCAGGGCCTCAATCACACACACATTCACTCTCACATTCACACCTAGGGGCAATTTAGAGTCACCAATTAACCTATGAGGCATGTTTTTTGGACGGTGGGAGGAAGCCGGAGTCCCCGGTGAAAACCCACGCATGCACGGGGAGAACATGCAAACTCCACACAGAAAGGTCCCAGCCTGGAGTCGAACCGGGGCCTTCTCGCTGTGAGGCAAGAGCGCTAACCACTGCGCCATCGGGCAGCCCGGAACTTTTATATGTTTCATTAAATTAAGACGAAAAAGGGAACGCACTGTCAATAACATCTTTAACTTATTGTAAATCATTAACTTCCACTTATTATCCAAAATATGACTACAATATGACCACAAAGATAATCTGAGTCCATATTTTTTATGGCTAATTTGGCATATCAGAAAAGTATTGACATGCCTGTAAATATAATATTGACTTCACATCCTCACAGACTACATAAACACACTTTTCCGTTTGCTTCAGCACGAATAAGGTAATTTCGAGAAAAGATGTGAGAAGATCTGGAAGGAAACATGGGAGAATCATCAGCTGATAGTTTAGCTAAGTTCAAGTCCTATTAGTAGTCACAAAATTTGATATTTGAATCTTACCCATATAACCTGAAGGAGAGGTGAGCTGCAGTCATAACCACACCCCAACCCGACCTGTTTAAGACCTACTCCAATGAAAATGGTGTTATTTACATGGTCTTGTAGTATTTTACTGATGGAGGACTTAAAGAACATTAGGGTTAAAATTGCATTTCTGAGCATTTCTTATTCAAATCTTCGTGAATCAGGGGCGGATGAAAAAATGGTGTTTGAAATAGCTTGTGGTTGTGCAGTAGATACTACTACGGGAAGCCACAAGCTCCTTGCTCTGCTCCATTCTGATGGAGTTTTCTAAATATGATCAGATATTTCAAGACATTCTTTTAGAATATGGTTAGCAAGTCATTGTAGCTACAACGGGGAACAAAGGTTTTGATTTTGGAGGTATGAGATGATCAGAATCACAGTGGATAATATTCTGATAACAGAACTGATAAAGTAACCCTGGATGAAGAGATGCTGAGATTGTCACACGTAAAATATTCTCACAAAGACCAGTGGAGATTACACTTAAAAGAATTTTATTTGGAATATTAAGACAATGAAGCATAAGCCAAGCACCAAGAGTGACAGCTACAAGTGTTGCATGATACGACTTAAAAATGAACAGGTTATATTGGAAAACAGGGTTGTTTTGTCCTCTCTCTTGATTGGTTAAACAGATACACAGAACAGAGTGAAACATGAACATGATAATGCCATTTACACGTGCCCAGTCCAATCTGACAGCAGAAGAAGAAGAGAGAAAACACATCAGGAGAAGCTGAGGAAAACCAGAACAGTGATATCCGCCCAATGACAGCACGTCAGCCTGAGCCCCCCCCACACACACACACCTCATTTTACAGGGCTTTTGTGATGGACCCGAACGTGTAAGGCGGTCTGGGAACACTGCGATGCTGCAGAGCCACGACCATTAGTTCCCATCAATGTCAAGTCCCGTTGCCTCGGCACCCACATCCACAGCAACCGGTGTGCACATAAAGCATTAAAGTGACAGAGGATTGCAACAATCGTTCAACTACACGCCTTTGCATATTAGGGAGAAGTAATAATGAAAGGAACTTTCACACATCTTTTCTGTTTGCATATAGCACTCAGCCCAGCTTTTAAAATATATATGGGAAATTAAAAAAAAATATTTTTTTTGTTCTTTTGAAAGGATCTGAAACCAAAAGTCGTACCAGAGAGAGAGGGGGGTGGGGTTCAAGGATGCTTTAAATGGGACAGCCAACGATTTCAGGCAGTCTTCCTCCAGACCCAGTGGTTTCCTGCCAACAGTGCAGCGGAACAATGTGGTACCGATGACAGTCAAATGGCGTTTCTGAACAAAATGTGAACTCTTCCTGTTCTTGAAGGGAAAAATAAAAAGAAAGGCGGTGCTGGCTGAAGGTGGTCCAACATCCTTTCAGTGTGTGTGTGTGTGTGTGTGTGAAGGGGGGTGGTGTAAATCCTCAGGGTAGTGCAGGTGTCAGAAGAAGAGCTGATAGTGTGTGTGCAAAAATGAGTGTCCCAGACAGTTTATGCACCACGAGAGAATAAAGTCTTTTCGTCAAGCTAGAACATAAATTCAACATACGTCATACATACATACATACATACATACAATGTTTATTTTGTCTAAATCTACAGGTTATATGGCAAACATGTGCTACTGTTAATGTCAGATATTTCCCATGGGGAAAACGGGGTCGCGAGGGTCTGCCGACTCTCCTTTGCAACGGGCCTGCCTGAGAATGAGGGGGATGGAATGGGGGGCAGAGAGGCATTGTTCATTGGAGTCACTGTATTCACCCCTCACACTAGACTCTGCTCCCCCTCCCATGGGAACCCCCCCTCCCCCTCATGTGGCTCTATCCATAAGCTAACACAAACATGCACAGCGTCTGCAGCGAGACCGAGAAAACTCCATCCACACCATCTACAGCACCTAAAGAGAAGACTCATTCCAAGCGGCTGGCATCCCTCTTTGCTTTTGGTAACACTCATGACAAACATCCAAGCCTGTCAAGTATGCGGACAGTCGGCCATTTCCAGATGTTTGTCTGTTCCAGCGGCAAGAAGCTCTCTTTAAAAGGCAACAGTCACGTGGTGAATCCAGCATGACTTCAGTTTGCCTAAAGACTTCTGCTCAATACGCTGGAGTAAAGGGCAAACAAAAACAAACACCCCGACGTAACCATACTTTCAGACTGCACCTGTAGAACAGAGACACAATTAAAGTGCTTTTTTTTCTCCTCATGAAAGCCCTTGCTGCCTTTGAGCACGCTCCTGCCAAACCAACAACTCCAGATGGTCTGGCTGCAGCTCTGCGAGTGCAGGGCAAACGGGCTAGACGTTTCATGGCAACCAAGTCACCTCCACATCACAGGGATGTCAGGGATGTGGGCACATGTGAGCAGAGCCGGTCATAGAAACTCTTTTAGTACCCAGCGAACGCATGCCTCGGCGTGGCAAAGATACTTTATGACTGACTGATGGGGCTATGCCATCAGCCGATGCTGCCAACAAACCCAGTGAATGATGGGTGTGATTCCTGAAAAACGATTATTCTGGAAACTAAGGGAATTTCAGTGGAAAACATGCATGAGGAAACCTGTTTGTAAGAGATGGTTTTATATTTTTACCTGTTTTAAGGTAAGCTAAAGCTGAACGAGTCTGACAGGGCAAAAGGCCTTCAGTTAACCTGTTCACAGACTCAAGACTTTTCAGGAAAGTATGAGATTTATGAAACAAATGTTTTCAATTCATTTCTTTAAATTTGCTTTTTGATAACTTAACACCAATTATTAGGAAAACCACTCTGCGTCCATGTAATTCTAGTTGTGTTTAACTATTTATTCCCCAACCGACTCCAAGTTCAAACACTCCAACCCATCAACCAGTTCTACACCAGGCTGGGCTTTGTCATCAGAGGAATTTTCTTGGCCTCTTATTACAGCCATGTGTCAAGTTGCTGGAAAGATCCTCTGCATGTGAGCTGGACATCATGCCTAGAGCAGCATGGCCACCTACTAACCTACAAACAAGCTAATAGTACTCCACAGAGGCTAATGCATGCATTAGTGAGGGAATAGATTGAACTAATGTGCAGCCTACTTCAATGATCAGGTTTTAATTCAACATAGCACCACTTTAATTGCAGCTTTAAATGTGCACCATAAGTTAGTGAGCTTACAGCTCATGCACCTTTTGTTTTGAGCTGGATGTTGAAACAATCATGCAACTTCTTCGGACAATGAAGCGGTTGACCACAAAACAAGAGAAACTTAGACAGAATGTTTGCTGTTTGGGCTCTACCTTGGAAAAGGTGGCAGAAACGGGCCTCCCTGAAGTGATTTAGTCTGAAAACAGATTCAAAGCTCTTAGGAACAATCAATATTCTGCTGCTTGGACTCAAAGTTGCAAAAATGGTGAAGCTAAATACACCAGGGCCCATGTTATATCCAAACTGTCAGACTTCCAAATGTGTCCTGGCAGAGAGCAGAAAGACACCCTATCTCACAATCAACGGGAATCAAAGGATTAAGTGCCAACGCTGCAGTGCCAGCTATCACAGAACCACCGCTGGTGTCTGTTGTGATGAAGATTCCCAAATAAAGATTTGGATTTAAACTTTCACATGACCAGTTTCAGTCAAGAAGGGACGTTTCTTAGATAGTGATTGAGGAACTGGCCATCGGGGCTACAATGTGTTTAACAGCAGTGGCCTTCATCACAGCTTAGTGGAGAGCATAACACTTCAACCACCGTAGTTTTTTTTTAAAAAATAGCAACAATTCTAACCCACATTTCACATGGAAAAAGCTAAAATGAGCCATGACATGTTGAACAGCACACATACACATTAAGTGCCTGTGGCTGTTAACAGAAAGACAGCCATTGTAAAACATGAACTGTAGGAATCGGCTTGCTCAAGATATAATTTTTAAAATTCTCATGGTTGCTATGGGGGGAACTGGCTAATGTAAAGCCCTTTGTTTCCCACGTGTGCTGTCCTTCACTCTACGAACCCCTAAGATGCTTTCCTTGATTGAAACAGTCATGAATGTGTCTCATGCAGCTCCATCAATGAAACCACTGTGACGTACAGATGCCCTCTGAACCCACACACATCTTGTCATGGAAAGGTGCTCAACTAGGTACTTAAAAAATTAAGGTAAAGGGCTAGGGGGGGAAAAAGCAAGCAAGCAAAGAGTCAGCTGTACAACATAGCCTTGTTGGCAAAAAGTAATTTGGTATGAACAGTGGAAGCATGCAGGCAGGTCTACAAGAAGGGTGGAACGGTGGGATCAGGCAGGCGTGTAGCCCGAAACAGGAGAGAAGAGGCACCAAGTGCTCACACTTGTGACTTTCCTCTTTGTCAAAACAACCTGAAAACATGCTTGCCAGACAGTGTCACACTGAAGATAATATGTATTTTCTGTGATGTAAGTAATAACCAAAACAAAAGATTAGAATTAAAGTTGTATAGCTTGTTATAACTAATTCCAAACCCCACCAGAAACAAATCCATGTCAGATCAGACTAACTGGAAACTGAGGAATTTGAAAGGTCCAGTAATCCTCCTGCGGCTATGGAGAAGTCCACCCTATTTAACTTTGAGCGGAGGTTCCCTCTCTAGCCATCGAACTCGTACTTTCTGTTTATAGTGATACTCCTTGAGGAAGTCCTGAAGGGCAGGGGGCAGAGGCAGAGAGCCTATACCATCATAAGTGGTCCAACAGCAGATGGCGGCTCGTGCCAAGTGCTGCAGGGAAAAGGGAAAGGTCCGGTTGAGGGGTGCGGTAAGCAGCGGCTCAAAAAACATGCAAGCGCTGGGGTCCTTGTAGTGCTCCAGCAGCCCTGTAACAGTGGAAGAATGGAAAACGCAGGGGTCATGAGCATCAAAGCTGAAGTTGTGGTTCCACTGCTCAATGCGTGCGTGCAAGGATCTATTGTAACGGCGGAAGCTAACAGAGAAGAGGTAATCTTCCTGGGCTGAGTCGCGCAGCAAGAAGGTGCCCTCAGGCCTGCCGTCCAGCAGGGCCTCAGCCTCATAACGGTCCATGACTCCCCAGTAACAGGGTAGAGCTGTAATCGGGAGCAGATCTGGCACCAGACAGTGGATGTAGTCTATCTGGGTGTGAACCTTCCATGGCCCGTGTTGCTGTCGACTCACGTGGCCTTCCCCAGAAGCGTGCCTCTGCTTGGGCCGCCTGGCTTGTAGACATAAGGTGGTCGAGTCCTCCTCAGAATCACAGTCCTGGGCTGACGCTGCAGCACCCAGCACCTGCCCGCAGGTCCCCGATGATACAGCACCCAGAGAACTGCCAGCCCCACTGGACCGACCTTCCCCAGAGGCCTCCCCCATGCCAGGAGTCATCTTTGGTCCCAGTTTGTAGAGAGAGGAGCCTGGCACTGAGGCCTCCAAGGTGTGAATTTGTGCATTAGGTGGTGGGTCCACACCTTCCTCGATGCTGAGTCTTCGCCGCTCCCGTAGACGTTCCTCCTCATCCTCGGGTGAAGGGTGGGTTGGGTCAAAGGCATCCAGAAGGGTGGTGGAAGAATGCGGACTGACTGGTGCCGTGTGCTGTTTGATCAAGTGCCACTTGTGAGCAAGGTCGGAACCTGGAGGGAAGGGACAGGTCTCCAGCATGAGCTCTGTCAGGTGAATCTTCCTTTTGGAGGTAACGGGATTCTTAGATGAACGGGAGCGTCTGCGTGCAGGTAAAGGTAAGCACAACCCAACCGTGTCACTCAGCCGCTGGCGCAAAGAACGAGTGTTTAAGCTGCGTCCCCCGGCGACAGAATCATTTATCTCCTGAATGGAACTGATTCCATAACGTCTGTCCCTACGGTTCCCACTTCCTCTTAAGCGCCCGGAACGCCTCTCAGTCTCCAAAGAGCTCTGGGTTTTGGTAGAGCACGAGTGCTTTTTCTTGCCCCCCCATGGAGCATGACGAGAATAGGAGTCTCTTCGTGCCAGGGGAATACCCCCTGTACCCCCTCGTGCATCCTCAGACTCCTTGTCGACACTGATCTCTACAATCTGTGGGATGTCTGACACACAGTTGTGATGACGCCGTCCTGTAGATACCACCGGCACTGGGAGGAAGCCCCACGATGGGCTGGAGGCTCGTGGTCCTGGAGCCTCAGCTATGCTGTTTCCTTCACCAAGATCCACCACACAGTGGACGGCATCTGCCTCAACTCTGCTTTCACTGGGTCCTGAGCTGTGAAAGAGTGTTTGGCATCTGCTCTTCAGGTTGCTCCACATGTTGCCTACTTTCTTCATGAACAGGGGCCACTTGGACCTGATGACAAAAGCAGAAAATCGGAGTTAAACGCACGGCAAAGGAATTTCAACCAGCAAAGACTTCTAGAATTAACACAGTGCGACTAAAGCATGAAGCACGTCCTACATTTCAATATCCCAGACTACTGTGTATCCAGTAATTAGACATGGTGAGAATGTAACAGGGCCAAAATGTCTGAGAGGTGGTTGAGCTTGAAAGGCTGGAACAGAAGAGCTAGGAGTTGCCAGGCAGACATGCAGGCACACAAGGCCACAGCTATAAATGAACCTGGGATCTGCTCACAGCTGATCTGCTGGTATGTACTGTATTACAGAGCCAGTCTAGACCTGACCAAAAGCTTTCCCTGTAACTGCAGCAGACAGGGCACATGTGCATGCATGCATCTACACACACTTGCTGCTGATTTATCGCACAATGAGAATTTGACAGAGCCTTGGAAGAAATAGTAGACTACAGATTTTTTGTAACTTTAAAACCACAGTCATTTTTTTATGTTGGAATGAGTTTCGATAGTTTATAAATCTATCTTGAGTTTTTTTTTTTTTTTTTTTTTTTTTTTTACAACAGACAATAACTTTAATTTCTATGTGTAAGATAATTATATACTGATAACAAAAAACTATTTTCACATAACTGAAAACTGAGCTCGGGAAAAGCTTTTAAAAACTAACATAACAGTATTGTACTTTGTACTTTGACGTTCTCATTGTACCACTTTGTAGTTCTTTATAGAAATAAGGCAAAACAACGGCAGCAGCTAGTATCTATTATGTAAGAGATAAAGCCAGACGAGATGTTCATTATCATAAATTAATGGGATATGTGGAGGGCTGATTGCATGGCACGATAAACTGTGGAATGAGGTTTGTCAACAAGGATTATGGTTTTATTGAGAAATTTGCGGTCAATATTTTGGGTTGATTTAGGTTAACTTCATAAAGTCACTTTTTTAGTTGTATATTGATCTTTTATTGTGTCACAATGTCATGAATTTAAATGAAAATGCTTCAAAATGAGGCTTTTTACAGCAATTGTTAGGTTAAAAATTATTGTAACCCTTGTGCTATCCTAGGCATGTCTACATTAAAAGTGGGGTCATTTGGACCCCACAACAGTGCACTAATTTTTTTTTCTTCACTGATATGCATTGCAGACATTAAATCTTGTCTACCTTTGTCATGGAGGGATCGCACAACAATGTAAGGGTGGGGTCATCTGGACCCCATAAGAGAGCACGAGGGTTAAAGTGTATTAATTAATTACAGGTCACGATTAATTAATCACACAAAGGCACTCATTTTCAAACCCAGCCCAAATAATGGCAATAAAATTTATGTTAGAACTCTCTCCTGATTACATAATAATAACATGCAGAAATGTAATTCTTGGGCTAAGAAAGGTCAGACTGTAAAGGTCATAATTCTAAGAGTCCCCTCTGTACCCCATCTATTGGATGTTGTATTCAGATTTGTTAATTTGAAAACAAAGAATTATTTTATAATATGTAACCAGCTCTACATGCAACAACTGCTGCGATTTATAAGGACAACTAAACATAGCAGGACAAAATTGCTAAGCTTTGCTGTTGCAGACAGCAATTATCATAGCTAACACACCAAAACAAGCCATGGCTCCATTTAACTCAGTAGAAAACTGGTAATTTTAAGCAATAATCCACATGATGAAACCATGTAAATGGCTTAGTGTCAAATATTTAACAACAGTATTATTCTCATTTTCCCATGTATTGCCAAGAGACTTGGTGCACACCATCAGCATTAATACGTTCATATCATCTTTTGGCACGACCCACCCCCAAACTGACAACAGTTTGGGACACACACACAAAAAAACAAGATATGGTGAAAATAAAGCATGCCTCCTCAACTGCAGCCTGAAAGCAATAAAATAGGCTTATGTTGTCTTTAATAAGTTGAAGGCTACCAAGTACAATTTTGGGTTGTAAGAACTGAACTTTCTGAACTTGAATCAGAGGACTAAGATGCTGAGGCCTTAGTCATTTAGTTTTATCAATGTTGGACATCGCGCTCCAAGAAACTGTCAAGCATTGCTTAACCACTGTTGCTGTACAAATTAATACAAGTTTTTTAACTAAGCACCGATTCACCATTTTAGTCCAAAACACTTATTATCCTGGAATTACCCCATATTTATGTCATACTAGTAACTTTGGCTATGGCTTTCATGAGGTGAATCACCTGGAAAAAAGGTGACATGGTGGACCTTGACTACAACTTCTGCAACGTGACCAGAAAAATAAGACAGGTTGACGGGGAAAAAAAAGAGCACTTTTGAAGATGTAAGAAGCTAAACAAACAACCATTTATTCAGTTAGTTATGCTATCACGTAAAGATTAAGCTAATAAGAGCCAAATTACTCTTGCAAGTCCAAACAGTCTGAACCTAGATTCAGTGCATAATTTACAGTTCTAGTATAAGACTATGGGACCAGAAGAAACCCCAAAATGATAATAAAAAATAATAATAATAAAAATCCCTTAAAGCATGCAACTCTTTTCGGGAAAACTATTACCTTTATTAATGTTTCAAATGGTATAAAGTCCAACATACAAAAACAAATGCTATTGAGCTAAAAGAGGGCAAGTCACTACATATAAGTAAGTCAAAAATGCTTCTTCTTAATTTAATTTCTTGAGTTTGTGTAAATCTGTCTCAGTAAGCTAAAATAAAAAAAATAAAAAGAGTAAGCCTGATTAGACTGCAAGGACAACTATGAAGTGATGGACAGTAATCTACTTAGCAGAGACAGGGACAAAATATCGGTATGGCGAACTATCATGATATTTCAACTCTGCTCTAAATAAATCAGATTATAGCAGAGTGGTGCACAGCGTCCCAGAGAAACATCTAGCGCCGTTATTGATTCATAAAGGTGTGTATGCTAGCGGTACACACATGGAGCATGTGACTAAAGTGTTAATTATTAAAGAAAAAGACAGGAAAATGTAATAAAAAAAGAGGTTACGGTGAACATGGATACCAGCACTGTAAAAAGCAATAGTCATATAATATTAACAGACTGAACATTAATATTGTTCCTCAATATAAAATAAATTATCAGACAGAAAATGTAAAAAAAAATGGAAATGCAGCATTGTGAAATTTTATTTCCACATTTTTTGGGGGTTCTTTGAAGTGAGAAGGACATTTGATATACTCTCCATTTTGCTTCTTAACTGGAGCTTTGTTTATTAGTTACTTTCAAATGTATTGCATTACCATAAAGACACATTCATATTTATTGTTACTTTTATTTTAATGCTGGAAAGAGCATTAAATTAACATATTGTGTTTTTAATTGTTCAAAAAAAGGTTTTGAAGAAAATACAAACATTTATTTTAGAAATAGTGATATATCATAGATTACCAAGGCAATGTTCCCTCTAAGCTGCGCACGTGCGCAATTGCGCACTGCTCCCACGCCCGTTGCGCACAGCAAATCTATTCTGCGCACAA
>NC_050526.1:11541731-11639676 GCF_002922805.2 Oryzias melastigma | reverse complement strand
CCCTCATTGTTGCTCACTGCGGTCGAAGGAGCGCTCAGTGAGTTTCTGTGTTTGCTCAGACGCACAAAAAATTAGAGGGAACATTGTACCAAGGTAATATTATGATTATCGCAATGTTTGCCATTTATACACATTATTGTATCGTGAGCCATGTATCTTGAATCACATCTTATTGTGAGTTAACCTAAGATTCATACCCCTACTGCTTAGACATTCAATTTGTAAAAGAAATAAATAATAACATGGCAAACAACAGGTGAAATAAAACTAGTTAGTTTTCTTGGATTATAATTAAACTACACACCATTGCATAAACATTGTTTGTGATAAAGTTCTCTCTGCTAAGGTTGTCTCAGGAATAATGTCAAATCCAATCTTTTTCTCACCAATTATTATTATTGAACAATGTTTTTTATATATATACGGAAAAAAGTGAAGCAGAGTTGTTAGCAAAATAATGGTATCACGAATGAAAGGAAAGGTCTAGTAGAAGAATGGTGAGAGCAGCCATGTTGATGGTTGCTGAGAAAGAAACAGGAAGCAGAGCTGAAAGTAGCAGAGATGAAGATTTTAAGATTCTCTTTGGAAGTGACCAGGATGAGGGATGAATCTATCAGTGGAAAAGATCATGGTAGATGTTTTGAATATAAATGAAGGGAAGCAGACTGAGATAGTTTGGACACCTTGAGAGGAGGAACAGAGATGATGCTGGTAAAAGGATGCTGATGTTGGAGCTTCCAGGAAAGAGCCCTAAAAGAAGACCAAAAGGAGGTTCATGGATGCAGTAAAAGACAACATGATGGTGGTTGGTGTGAGCAAGGAGGATAAAGAGGAGAGGCTTAGATAAAGACAGATGATTCACTGTGATGCCTTCTAAAGGGAGTAGCTGAGTGATAAAGAAAAAGCTAAACGCCAGTGAATTTAGTTTGCTGTAAACAATTTCTAAAACGTGATTATTTACAAACATTGAAATAAATATTTGTTTAAATTGTAAATTTTTAAGAGGTATAAACAATTATAATGAGACGTGTAAAGGTGAATCTGTTTGCTTTTTTCTTTCATTTAAAAGCAAACTTTCATGTCTCTATCCTCTGATTTGTCCCCCTGTAGTCTTGCTAATGCTAACTCATAGGGATCGTCCGGTATGGTTTTTTTCAAGGCCATTACTATACCAATATTTTTTTCAAGTCTGGGTGGCGGCTAGCCAATATAGGCCAATGTTAATTTGCTGCATTCATTTTGAAAAAAATGTTGCCATATTCCCAACTCATGCTATTTTTTACAGCATTTGGGAAGCTTGTAGCTGTTGTTTTTTTGTTGCTTTTTTTAAATCAAACCAATAAAGACAACTTCTGAAAATGTAATAGATATTTTGATGTTTTTTCCAACTTCTACTATACCCATTTTAAATAGTCAGTCAAACAAACTCTTATTTTTTCATGTCCAACTGCCCCTGAACTCACCGCAGAGTTCAGTGGTGACAGTGCGGACTGTGTCAGAGTTAGAAAGGGGCGCGACAGCAATTCAGGAAGTAGGATCTTTTTTTTCCTTCTTTTAATATCAAACAATCTGTGTAAGTTCACCTGGCACGCGCTTTCGGCTGCAAAGCATCAGCTGCACGCAGTCATTGGGATAGCAAAACATCATCGGTCACGTACACTTCATTTAGCAATGTCGTTTTTGCCACTTGGATTCTCTCAATCAACACAGAAAGATCTAAAGATAAATAACATTTAAGTCATTATTGTCCTATTTTTTCATGGACAAGAGGGGCTTTGCTGTTGCTTAGCTTTTTGTGTGTCACTCAGTATTTTGTAGCTTCATGCTTTCCTGCTATAAAACTCAACAGAATTTACTTTGGTATTAAAAATTTTAATCACACTGTAATAAAATAATGGGTTGCTTACATGTCTATATTTTCTGCATCTTTTTTATTTGGCGATTCAGACACATTTAGTCGTGAGGTAACAGATAGTGCAGTGGGCGGGACAATGCAAAGAAAGAGGTGCGGCTGCCTCAGAGCCGTCAACAACCAGTTCATTATTGGCCGTCAGAATAAAAAAAAAAATTAAAAAAAAGGCTGATACCAATAGATGTCAAAATAGAAAAATATTGGCGCCGATGCTGATCTTGATATGGGTATCGGTCGACCCTGATTAACTCATGATAATTACACATGCTGACAATGCTTTTTATTAGAGGCCTTGTGCAGTGGCATTTTTTTTTTTTTATGTAGAAAGTCAATGGAACTTGGAAAACAAATCTGATAAAAATATTCACTTAAAATGATCCAGCGCGATTTTATTGATCATTTTATGGTCGTGCACAGCTTTAAATTTGGGCGATAGGTGGTGATGGGCGGGGGCTGCGCGTGACGTCACTTCAGGGATCCCAGAGTGTAAACAACAATGGCGGACGGTTTGAGAAGCGACGTAGACCACGATTTAGCGGATATTTCTTTGGATGAAGGTGACGAGCCTTCATCAAACACGGGAATTTTAACGACACAGGGTTCTGAGGGTGTACAGCCCTACCAGTTTGAACCGGAGGTTTCCTCATCTGAGGATACAGGGGCTTCGGATGACGATGGTGAAAGCTCATACAGCGATGGCGCCGAGAAGACGATCAAACTTGACTATTTAGAGGAATTAAAAGTCGTAACAAGATTTCTGTAGGTGAACCTGCGGAAAGACCATTACCGGAAAAGGAAAGGCGCCGCCGCTGCCGCGGAGCGTCCTTTGTCGTCCTCCTCCAGGGCAGAGGCAGACGGAGACCCCCCCGGGTCCTCCGCCGCCGAGGCGGCCCGCGCGGGCTGCCGCGGACGAGGGTCAGCTGCTGCTGATGCTGCGGCGACGGGTGGGCTCGCTCCCCCGCCGCCCTCTCGGCCTCCCTCGCCCACGCGGAGGCCACCCCCGCCGGCCTCACGGCCCCGGGAGGGAGTAAAAACCCTTCGTGCGGGCTCGGCTGCCAGCGCCGGACAACTGTCCGGCGAACCCACGTCGCCCCCCCATGCCCGGCCCGGGGCCTCGAAACCGTAAACCCCCCCTCAGCGCGGCACGGCGGCTTCACCCTGGCCGTCCGGCGCGCGCCCGCCAGGTGCCCGTACACCCCCAGCGTTCCTCCTCCGGAAGGCCGGTGAGGGCTCAAAGCCTCCCCCTGACGCCCCTCTCCTTTATTGAAACGGGAAATTCATGAAGGGAGACCCCCTTCTTTGGCACATTACTGCACCCAAATACCACCCTCCTATTCACCATTATCCCGTTCGAATCCCCAAATCCACGGCAGTCCAAATTCTATTATGTTAAGTAATTCCATGCCCAGAAAGTCATCACAACACTAGCGGATCTAGCTGTATGTTCCTGTACTGACGTCACACAACCTATGACCTACTTATCGGTGGCTGCAGAAAATCTGAGTGACCGCGCTATCTTTGAACGCTTGTAGAGAGTGCACGGGGCCGCGGGTGACAAAATAATTATACGGGGTTCATTTGTGACATAAATACTAATGTTTTATTGCAGTTTAAGAAAAATCACGATTTTCACCGCACGAGGCCTTTAAAAATGTTCAATCAACTAGGAGCAGAAGACGCGCAACAACTTTTTTTTCCAGTAGATATGTGCCACAAATATGAGCACACTAGCAGTCAAGTTGTAAGTAATCCTTTCACTCTTTTCATGGAGATATTTCTCGCCAAGCCTCAACACTTTAAGACTCAGGGCTCTGGACTAACTTTTCTACTGGTTGCACCGGTGCGACTAACTTTTTTTCTTGGGTGCACCAGCTCAAAAGTTTGGTGAACCGACCCCATTACATTTAACAACACTTACATAGTCATTCATTAATTTTTTTCATTCATCTTCTTATCCGCTTTATCCGTTTTCGGGGTCACGGAAGTGCCGGAGACTAACACAGCTACTGATGGGCGAAGGCAGGGTCGCCAGTCTGTCGCAGGGAATCAATCATACACACAGACACTCTCACATTCACACCTAGGAGCAATGTAGAGTCAACCAATTAACCTATGAAGCATGTTTTTGGATGGTGGGAGGAAGCCAGAGTACCCGGTGAAAACCCACGCATGCACGGGGAGAACATGCAAACTCCACAGAGAAAGATCCCCAGTTGGTGTTTTTCAGATCCCCCAGCCGGATTTGAACCTTCTTGCTGTGAGGCAAGAGCGCTAACCACTGTGCAGCCCTTACATAGTCCCTTCCCATTTTTATTTAATGTCAATATGTGCATTAAGAGTTGATAATGGTGAACTTACAAACTGGTAAATATAAATCCCTTTATTTAAAACAGAGTTCTACAATAATGATAAACTACCGAATTTATATAGTATATACAAATTAAGGATAACGTGCACTATGAAAAAGCTTAAGTTTGTGACAGCAAGTGAAATGGGCGGACCCAAGTCTTCCTGCTCTGCTCCATGCTGATACATCAATTTGTAGACAAATAGATCAATAAGTGTCTTTGGTTTCCTTGTCTGAGCTGGAATCTTGATCTAAACTATACAGCTGGATAAGTACAATATTGCTCACTATCTTTGCTGCACTGTAATGTTGGCTTGGGGATAAGAGGGGCTGTAAGCTAGCAAGAGAGTGAGTAAACAAAGATTTCAGTAGATAGAGTGAGATTTACTTTACACCAACAGCCCCACCCACAGAGGTGAATTTTTAATGAACTCCTGTCACTCTACAGAAACTATCTCCTAGAAAGCTGCAAGCTTGTAGACTTTGGGTTAAGACAGCAGAATCGTAATGAAAAAAAACACTTAAATGCTTTGAAAACAATTCAAATATAGTTGGAGTAGGAATTTAAAATGCTTCACAAAGCTGAAACTTCAACTAAAAAAACAAAACAAACTTTTAAATGTTTTGTGATCAATAAACCAACCGTTTCTGATACAGAAAAAAGCAGCTAGCTTTTCTCACTTTAGAATCCAGTAGATTACATTGATTGCACAAGCAATCGAAGGGTTCAGGTTAGTGGTGGGCGATATGACGATATAAACCGTCTTACGTTCTCCAAAGCTGACGATCAGTGATTTTTGAGAGATCGTTTTATTACCATCTTCTACAAAAAGCTGCAAGAGCGAGAAGGCAAAAGCTTGTTGACTGCCTGGGACTTTGAATCCGAGCTGTTCCTCCTCTGCCCCCTCTGCGGTGTTTTTTCTTGTAATCAATGACATATATTACTGGATTGGAAGTCACATGACATACAGCGTGACAGACATGCGCCATCATTATGGATCGAGTCTTCTCGAGTAATGAATGGCGGAGGTCCGAAAAAGTACCAAAAGAAGCACAAAAGGAGACGCAGTGTTTTGCAATTGACTTTAAAACCTTGACAACAAAATAATCCAATGGAGAGCCTCCCCCCTTGTGTTCCAAATAGGAAGTACCAAAATCATTGACGGATTTTGCCATATTTTGCGAGAACCTGAGATAAGGCATTTTCTATGGGAGACGTCAAACCCCGCTTTGTCCAGTGATAATATATCTATAGTTAAACGTTATGTTTTCACAAAGAGAAAGCTCACTACTGGCTACATTCCTTCAGCTTATTAATGATGTAACCCTGAACAAACCCTCACGTAAGGTCAGGATTTTCATCTCCACTCAGGTGTGAATAAATTAACAATTGAAAGTAGCTAGAGAGAAAAGACAGAGCTTCCGTTGTATGGGTCTTTAGAATTGACTGCAAAAAATGGGCTTCTGAGTGAATTCCCACTAGAGTTTCTGATCTCAGATACTCATCGTCAGTGCATTCCATCTGGGAATGGCCTGGCTCAGTATGAAAACATGAACCTCAAGCAGGGCCGAATAAATTCTTTTTTTTTTTGCAATGAGTTTTGAACATTTTTGACACCTTTTTTTATTTAAGAGATCAAGGCAAAAAACCAAGGCCAAAGCCTAAAAGTTGCCGAATTGAAAACTAAAAATCCAGGACGGTATTTAGATAACATAATGTCAGGCATTTAGTCATGGAACATAATTCCACAGCAGCACATCCTTAGCATTTGTGTTTTGCTGGTATAGATTCTGCTAGTGCTAAAACTTTTGAATGGGAAATAAAAATCCAGAGTAACAAGTAAAATAGATAACATCTCTACTAAAACCCTGAGCGTTCATATCACTTGAATATAATCACAGCCTTGAGATTTGAAAATGATCTTTTGTCAAATTAGAATTCTTTTACAAAAGCATTTTATCCTCCTGCTTCAGTCTTAATGCTTACAGTTTGCCTTTGTTCAATAAACATGGAGGTCGATTACAATAGAAAGATTTTTTGGGATGTCAGTGTGTTACAGTTAGGCAATCTGTTCCCAACGGTCAAATCCAGTTAAGTTTTTGGTGCTTTGTTGTAAAAGGCTGGTGTAATCTCAGACATAGACCGGCCTTAAACCGTCGTTTCCCATATAAACCATTATCTGAAGGATTTGGCTTTAACAGTACGTTCTCGTCATGCAGCCAGTGCGGCAAAACTCTGCATCATAAAGGAAACCGCTGCTACGAGAAGGTTTTTTAGTGGCAAGTAAAACTAGTGAATGAGGCAGGTATTTAAAGGGTGGATCTCTATGGAGCAAACAGATAAGTAAAGCAACAAGTTGTCACAACACAGCCAGCATTTGCAGCAGTAGTGTTAATGTGTTCACAGCCATGGTAGCAGTGTTGTAGAGCAGAACCACATTAAGAAGACTTTAAAACTCAATCTGTCCTTTTAAAAAAAGGGTTTTTAGTAGGGATGTCCTGATCAGGTTTTTTTGGGCCCGATCCGATTCAGAGTCATTTGATTTTGTGTATCTGCCGATACCAAGTCCCGATCCGATACTTTTATAAAAAAAATGTAAAACATGGATAAACTGAAGAAACGGATTAGTGTTGTCCCTTATTTATATTTCATTAATCTTCTTTTATCATTAAAAACTTAAATAAAACACTTCTGTGAAGTAGCTTTAATAAACAAGTAAAAATACAGCAAATATAAACTAGCAAAAAAAAATTATTGTTACATAAGTGATAATTAGTCATGTGATAAAGTTTAGTGACTTTAGCTTTAACATCTTTAGAGCTATTGAACATTTTTGACCAAATGTGATTCCTGTCCTCATTTAGAATTCTTAAAAATAAATTATGATTTTGTTTTAGCATAAAATTTGATGAGTGTTCATGAATAGCTGATATCATTATTAGTTTTAATTTATTAGTTTTATTTATTTATTTTTAAGATTATGTACCGTATTTTTCGGACTATAAGTCGCACCGGAGTATAAGTCGCAGGGGCCAAAAAATGCGTAATGAAGAAGAAAAAACCATACATAAGTCGCACTGGAGTATAAGTCGCATTTTTTTCAAGTAATTTATTTTACAAACTGGTTGAAAAAAACGATATTACATCATCCTGGAAGGTAAGTTATAACATTCATAAGTGAATAGAAAACAGGCTGAATATGTGTCAACACATATTCACATATTAGCATCATGAAAAAAACGAAAAGGTGTAGCATTTATATAACATAACAGTTTTATTTAACTATAGCCTCAAGAACTCATCAACTTTGTATCTTTACTGTAATTAATTGCACGCAATCTCACTCCATATCACTAAATCCCTTAAATTCTTCGTCCTCTGTGTCACGTCTGAATAACTAAAGTAAATAAAGTAATTGCATAGATCACCATAAGAGGGCACTCTAGACTTACGGTCCATATCTCATCTCATTAAAAATTCGTATATAAGTCGCACTGGAGTATAAGTCGCAGGGACATTCAATCTATGAAAAAAAACGCGACTTATAGTCCGGAAAATACGGTACTTCTTTTTTAAGTTCTTAAGACATCACATTTTCGGTTTTATTACCACAGTAGTTAATTTTCTTAACTGTTATTTCTCTGTCAGATAAATAAAACAGGCATATCAAAGGACAGCTCGTGTCCTAAGGAGTAAAATCACGGCGCTAGCATGTAGCAGTTAGCAGCTGCTGTTTAGCCATCTGTCTGCAGCACGAGGAGCTTCACATTAGAAGAAAAAAAAATACTGTCTTTTTCTGTTGGAATACCTTTAGAGGTTGTTGTTTGAGTTATGACAAACCAATAGAGACACTTGCTGTCAGTTTAATGCGTTTTTAAAAGACTTATTGGTCCCGGAAGTTAGCTTTTTAGCTAGCTTTGTTTACAAGTTAGCCTTCTGCTTGAGCGTCTGCCGTTTTCTGCTGTTGTTTTGAGCGTCTGCCGTTTTCTGCTGTTGTTTTCTGGTAATGACATTTTGTGATCTTTTCATGACATGCAGACTTCTTGTGGAGTATTTATCCGGAATGATAAGATGAAATATAAAGCTCTGATATTAATGAGAATCAATGAAATATCCGATCCTGATCGGACAAAGGAGTCCGATTCCGATCGAGTCCCAAACCACGTGATCGGCCCCGATTTCCGATCACGTGATCGGATCGGGACATCCCTAGTTTTTAGTTTTTTCAACATATGCTTGTTGAATTTCCTGATGTTGGAGGACATTTATAAAGAAAGTTAAGCTTATAAATCCCACTTCTGAGTATTTATTTATTTAAATCCTTGCGAATTTGAAGTGGAAGAAAAATGCCAATCTAAAAAGTGGTCTAGAAAATACACGGGGCAGACCACAACATCCCTGCTCTGCTCCATTTTGATAACTGACTTGTAGACAAATAGATCCATGTACCGTATTTTCGACCATAAGGAACGCATAAACGTCTCAAATTTTCTCCAAAATGTGCGGCACACCCTATAGTGCAGTACGCCTACTGTGTTGCTGCTTTTTTTTTTTTTTGGAAGGCGGATTACATGAAAACTTTGAAGCATGAAGTGTGGGCTTTATTGTTGTTGTTGTTTTATAGCCGAAGTGAGCGCCACACACAAAGCAAGGGAGCGCGTGTCCGTGCTCCCTTGCTTCTCCAAAGCTGTAAATGTAGGGAACAAAAAAAAAAAAAAAATCCCATTCGTTCAAATTCAAAAGTGTTTGAATTAATTTAACATTTTATGTCAGATAATTTGTTACTATTGAGGCAACTTGTGAGGGGGCGCTTCGGCTGTTTCTGTGACTGAGATAAAGACTGTCCCGCATTAACCTGAGAGGAGGAAAAATAGGGGACGTTTTTTATTATTATTGTCTCGACAAACATAAACAAAACATCTCAGTTCAAGAGAGCCAAGCAGGTTACCCGCCCTCCCCGCCCCCTGCAGCACCTGTCTCTCCCCCGGCGTGTGGAGCGAGCAGACGCCGCTGAAGGGAGGATGTCAGTCTGCAGACAGAACCGCCGCACTGTGACAGGACAAAGACAGTCGTAATGGATTTGTATTTCGCTTCTTTATTTCAGATCGGGTCACTGAAAACAGCCCGAGCCAAAAGTTGAGTTCTGGATTGGCTGACGCGATGCAGCACCTGTCAAACTCTGTGATCTGCTGTGAAATAAAGTCCGATTTTCAAGCACTACGCGGCACACGCTCTCGTGCTCGCCTCAATAGCTGCTTTATATGAGCCCGCCCACTATGGCAGGAAAAGTAAAGGGATTGGCTAAAACTTCACAGTACTGAAGAAAGTAGAAATGATTGATATGTCCAAAGACCAATAGACCTTAAATGAACTGCCGCACTGTTTGCAGCAGCTGCTTTCGGTTTCGGTAGAGCTGTGTAAATCATAACTGTTTCTGCGTGGAATCAAACTTTGGTGACCAGCCCTAGATTTACCATGCCCGCACCCTATGGTCAAGAGCGCCTTATGCATCTGCTAAATACAGAAAAAGCACCAGTAAGTGAAACTGCGCCCTATAACCCAGTGCGCCCTATGGTCGTGAAAATGTGGTACATCTTTGTTTTTCTTGTCTGAACTGGAATCTAAACCTAGACTGTAAACTGTATCGCTCGGCATTTTTGTTGAACCGCTAATGTTAGGATAGGGTTGTGAGGGCTGTAAGCTAGTGGGGGAGAGTGTAAACAGATGGGCGACGTTGCCCTGCAACAATAGTCCCACCCACAACTCTGAAGCGAGTATCTGATGAGCTACTGCCACCTTGCAGAAGCCATGTCCTGGAAAATGACAAGATTTTGATTTTGGCTAAAAACTGCAAAAATCATAATTAAAAGACAACTGAAAAAACTTGAAAAAAGATCAAAAGAGGATTGGAGTAGGACTTAAAAGGCAGAAATTTTTATTCCTACTGGAACAGATACTTTTTTTGGGATAAAACTGTCAACCAAATCCAGTACTATGCCAATATTAATATCCACTAATGTGACAGAAAGAACTGGGATTTGAACCACCAACCCAAAAAATGCCAGATAGCCCTGAATAAGAAACACTGTCTGGTGACAATAACAGCAGAGGAGTAAATATAGCAAATATGAAGCTTAATCAAAAGTAAAAACGACCTCACATAAACAGCAGGAATAACAATTACACCCCATCATTACTTTTTCAACAGAAGGCAGAAGCAACGTGTGACAAACAAACAACACCCTATAATTACAATGATCATATAATCAGATTCAATACTCTACCTGTTTGGAATTCTATATTTCATAGCACCTTTTATTTTCATAATCTCCTGCCTGTGCGCAGCTCCCTTAAGGTTTGGCACATTTAAAAAAAACACACTCAGAGTTTGGACTTTGACTTAAACCATTGCAACACCTTGATTCTTTTTTTCTCCTGCTATTCTGTTGTAGAATTGCCTCTTTGCATGGGATCACTGTTCTTAATTTGGCCAAGCAGTCGAGTACAGTAACCAGTCCTTGAAGCTGGTAATCTACCGGTGCCGTCTGTGGTCATTTCAGAGCTTTTTTTTGCAGTTTTGTCTTTCTGTTTGGAAACCTTGAGATTTCTTTTGATTTTTTTGAGCACTTGTAGTTATTGTCTAAAATCTAAGTGCTTAAAAAAACTTTATATTGCTCTAAATTTGAATTGAATAACATCAAATGGTGAACCCACAAACAGGCACGATAATTATGAATTAAAATAATTTATCTCCTGTCCATTCATACACGTATTTTACAGCTGTTGGTGTTTGCTGTTTTGGGGGGTTTTTTTAGGCCAAGGATGTTTGTACATTTTTAAGTGCGAACAAACACAAAGACTAATAGAACTAAATCTTGTCCACACGTAGCCTAATACGTGTGGACAAGATGTACATTGCTGCATCGCAGCACGTATTTTATATGTAGCCAAGGTTAAATTCTGTTGTTAGTGGCACATTAACTGGGGGTCTAAGGAATCAGAAGCCACGGTTCGGCACATGGGTGTACCGAGGACCACTCCAACCCCCACCCACCGCACGTGCACAAACCTCATGCTCGCATTATTTAAATCAATTGTCCGTTCACATCGAATGCAATTTGCGTCAAATTCGTGTACATCTTCTTTGTTTTAACAAGCACCAAAGTAGCTGATTGACAGTTATCTAAAAGTCTGCTAATCTGAAGCTCACAGTGCATGTGGGCAGAGCTTCCATCAAAAACTTCTCAATTTCATCATGGTGGACACCAACGGTGAAATATCAGGTTTATTTAATTTTAAGAGCTGAATATAAGCATAGGAAAATTTGCATTTTAAGGGGTACTCCGCATAGATTTGGTGTTTTCAACACTATTTTTAAGCATTCTTTTCTCTCAATTTTTGTAGATTTAGTTCCAAGACATGTAAATGTAATCAGAAACTACATGTTTTAGCATTTCGTTTGTGTTCAAAGTTTAAAAATGTTTGGGTCTGGTTTAAATATACTGGTATAAATAATAAACATCAAAATATTTACTGATTGAGGCTTATTTATTGTGCGTGTGTGTGAAGTCTTAATATGTTTTGAACCTTTTCCCAAAAAGTAATTTTAGGCTTTTATTTTCTTGTTTTTTTTTTTTTTTGACTTTTTACCGATTTGAAAAATGATCCGAACCGTGACCCTTAAACCATGACACCGAGCCGAGAGTTTTGTGACCCGTTACACTCCTATTATTAACATAAGCCTAACCCTTCTTTCTTGTTGGATTATAAAATGCTGAAACTCAGCTACTATGCTTATCACTAACTGTCCAGTACAGAATATAAGGATTTATATATTGCATTTTTTAGTGATACTTGAGATCCTGCAACTTTGACTTTGGGTATGGACTTCTAACAAGCCCACTCCTTATTGGTGAAAGTGGTTGCCTCAGAAACATCGACTCAAACCGATTCCGACCAATCGCTAATTACTAACGTTAACTGGCTCAAACATGGTGGTGCCCGTTTAAAAAAAAAAGGTGAATGTATAGACCTCATTTGGTTGGAGCAATAAGAAAGAAATTTTCTATGGGTGACATCCCACTGACTTAGTCCAGTTCTCATATACAGTCAGTGCCCAGGACCAATTAAAGTAAATAACAACTAATGACAAGATTTTTTTAAGATTGTTGAAATTAACTGTAGAAATCAGCACAGAAACAAGTCTTCTTTCTTTCTTTCTCTCTTTTTTTTTTACTGCTGATAAGATTAATTTATGATAAGAATAATATTTGAAGTGGATGCAAAAAAAAAAAAAAAGAGTCAAAACCCTTTAACCCAACATCAGTGCTTCAGGAAGCATATAGTTTATCACAAACTTTTTACAGATGAAGTCAGTTTTCATATTAAATTCAGGATACAAAGTCAAAGTTTTTCATTTACAAGTGAAACATTACAAACTTAATATTTTACATAAATAGGGTCATCGTCCTTTTAGATGTACAGTATCCCTTATTTTGTTGTACATATGTGGTCTTGGACACACCTCTACATGTACTCCTGGTTAAAATTTGATATTCTGTGTTATTGTAAGAGCCTGTAACTGATGCAAAACAGACTGACTTTTTGAAGATAGAAATTTCCATGACCTGCTGCAGCTCTTAAAAGAAAAAAGTTAAAATGTAATGAATAAAAAAACAACATTTGGCTCAGAACATTAAAAAAAGGCCTAAACTTTACTTTAAAAACTAATAAACAGATTGATGAGCAAATGAGAGCTCTTTTGTTTAAGGTACAAAAATAAAACTATAAAAACTGTATCTTTAATAGTTTTAACTTAAACTAGAGTGTTTTTCTTTCTAGTTTTTAGTTCAGAGGCCAAGTAGCAATTTTCCAATTTTTATCCAAAAGGAGAAAAAAATCCCATTAGGCTCAGATTCCAGACTTGGACAGGAATCCGGGATTTCATCAAAAGAAGCGACATGGTTCAATGCTCGCTTTGATGACTTGTGTAGCTTAATCTAATTTGTGAAAGCAAAACTTGTAATAATCCCCATTTTGGTTGGGTCACAAGTTACCCGGAAATGTGCCAGTGAATCTGGACTTTATGAGTTCAGCCAGGACGAAAAAAATCTACAAACTAAAACAAATTCTTCACAGATTGTAACATTTTAATTCAAAGAGATGTAGTATTTAGAAAGCGAAATCCTAAGCAGAGATTGCCATGTTGGCTGGAATGCTTCACCTGTAAGTTTTGTCATAACTTTGTACTGAAAATCAAGGCCATGCTTGTTAAATGTTCTTCTAAAATAAAAAAAAAACTGTCAATGTTGAAGTAAACATTTTCAAAGAAGATAAAAACTAAAGGAAAAGATGACAATAGTTTGATAGCTGGTATTTAACAGTTTGAATACATTTAAAAGAATGATCAAAGCTAATGAAAAAACTGCTAAAAAGTTGGCAGATTAGCTTTGTACTGATCACTGCTTCATCAAAACGTCATGATGTGAGATTTCTTTAACTAGTACAAACATGAAAGCACAAGCTGCTTTACATTAGAAGAGGTTGGTATGGGGTCTGCATAACCACACAAAGGAGGCGCAACATCACATCCAACATTCCTGTCAAGACTAATCTAAGGTTTGAAGAAAAAAAAAAGATAACTATCAAAAAAAAGCCACAATTACACTGCAATCCAGTCCACATCCACTTAGAGCCATCCTGAAACTGAACTAAGCTACTTCTGTTCTCCAGCAGCCCAACACACCCATTCTCCAGGGATCACACGAATCCATGAGACGGTTGGGAGGAAGACAATATTCAGGATTTCTGCTGTGCTCCGACCAAACTGAAGTTAGATAGAAATGTGCAGAACCTTTACTTTCTCAAAGATATGTGGGTTGGCGGTAAACTGCTGAGAATTTGATATTAACTTGATGAAATGCGGTGCTTGTATTTACAATTTGGATATAGATTTTCAGTTTTTTTTTCTTCCAAACTACAATATAATGGGGATTTAATGCCAAGAAAAAATATGGAAAAAGCTTAATCTTAGCTAAAAGCAACAATTACAAGTGTAATGTTTTTTTGTTAAAGTAAATTACATTTAGCTGATTCTACTATACACTGGAAAAGGCTTTGGAAGCAACACATAATCTAACTATTTTACAGAGATTAAAACGTACAAAATTTGCTGTAAAATCCAAAAACAGGCACCAATAATTATTTTAGGTATGTTCAAAAAAACCCTAAGAGAGTTTCAAGTGATCCCCACATACTTCAGACTGCATGTCTGCGTTATAACTACGGTAATTATAAGGACACATTCCAAGTATCGACACCAATTTCTCCATCATTCCTACTATTCAGCTGTGCCCTGATCCTAGCGAATCTATAGAAATGGTTGAGGGGCCTTCAGGTTTGTGGAGGCCCCGTTTTTCTCTGCTCCATGCCAAGCTAGCGGACCAGCTAACCCGATTCTCAGCCAGCCCAAGTACAACTCGAAAGGTAGCTGCCGACCGAGCAGGACGTTTTTCAGACTCACAACTAACTTCGGGGAGGTCAACTAAAATACTAGACATAGAAGATAAACCCGTCTTTTAGTTTGGGTCACTTATTAAGTTATCGCCCCGGCTCACAAGTTGTCAAAAATGCTAACAATTAGCATCTCCAGGTTAGGAATTTCTAACATTTGAGTTAGCTTAAGCTAATTAACCACCTAGCATGCATAGCGTGTTAGCTTGTTAAAAAATCGACATAGAATTTGACAAAACAATAAACTAAGGAGGTTATTTTAAGTTTTAGTGACTAAGCAGATACATGTGAAATGTC
Organism: Oryzias melastigma; assembly: GCF_002922805.2. Taxonomy (NCBI): domain Eukaryota; kingdom Metazoa; phylum Chordata; class Actinopteri; order Beloniformes; family Adrianichthyidae; genus Oryzias; species Oryzias melastigma. Next base: position 11,624,607 of record NC_050526.1, on the reverse strand, counting down.
TGGCAACAGCAGAGTGTTTCTAGAATTCACATCTTACCCGTGAGCCTCCTGAAAGCCTTACTCAACAGCTCTCTTTGTCTGCAAAAAATGGCTATTAAGAGAAGTTGGGCATAGATCCCCCTTGCGGACCACGGTGTCGGAAACCAAAACTCGCACAAAAATCCCTGGCGGTACCATCCCGATATTTTAAAAATATACTTATAAAAAATACTTTTTTAAAAAGTCAAGCCTTCTTTAAATACCGCGACAGCCCCGTTGCTCATCATGGTGGGGTCTTTTCTGCCGCGGTCGACGCGGCTTGTAGCAACCAATATGACGGCGGTCTCGGCAGACAGAGTGCCGGAGAGGCGGACGGAGCTCAGTGGGAGGGAACGCTAACTGACTCCGGCTGCAGCCAATGGAGAGCGGGGAAAGGATCACGACTTCCGGTGGGATTGCAGATTGGGAACGCCCCGGAAATGACGACTGCTGATAGGCGGTCTGCACCACCAATGAGAGCTGCTGACAGGGGGCGCGCGTGGGCTGGCAGCTGGCTGGAAACGTGGAGAGGCAAAGGGAGGCCGCGCGACTCATGAAGCCGGTGACATCAAGGAACTACCGAGAAAATCATTATAGAAAACAAAAATCACATTTCTTGTTTGGTTCCATCTAATGCAACATTTTTGTTTTGAACATTCAACCATGTGTGACTTAAATTGGAATAAACTGTTCATAAATAATACATAATAATACAATAAAAGAAAGAAGTTTTATTTTAAAATCAACATACAATGTAGGCTTTCCAGATAAAGATTCACTAACACGATTTAAAATGAACATGGAAGAGTCTATTTTTTCCAATCAAGTAAGAGCATTTTTTATTTGTTTTATTATTGCATGTATATCGAGAAATTTTGGGTTGAATTTTAAGGATTTTATCACAAAATTGAGCATAAATGTATGTATATATAAATAAATATTTTTAAGTCAAATGTAATATTTTTTATTCACCTGTTTATTAATTTTGGGTATTCCACTTTTACATGTTCACCTTGGCATGTGATGTGTGTTCTAGAACGCTCTTGTTCACACTGAACAAGCAGGGAGGGGCTTCTTCATCTTGTTTTTTTTCTATCGGCAGATGTACAATAAGTACAGTTTGGTGTGAAATGTCAAAGTGGTCTAAATATTGTGAATCTTGCTCAAGCCTTTTTCTTTCACAGCTCACATTTTCTTTCCAGTGTATGAAACACTCGGTGTCACATAATTCTGTCAAACCATAATTATTCATTCCTCCTCTATAATCAATTTTTAAATGGTTGGTACTATGAGTCCCTGATTGGTCAAATTTTGACCAATCGATATGCTTGTAGAGCCCGAAAACAGTCTTAAAAATGTATGTAGCTACATGTGAACGCAAGTATTTTCAAAGTGGAAACCTGTAACACGCATAGATACGCGTTCACATAGACTTTTAATTGAAAGTGGCCACTTGGACATGCATTACTGAGGGCGGTATGAATGTAGCTTAAATAGTCCATATTACAACCCTGTTTCAGTGTTTTCAGACTGGGAAAATGATTTGTTCTGGAACGAGTACACCTATTTTTTTCTGAATTGAGTCCCAAAATTTTGCATTTGGTTTGTATTCAGATTGCAGTCAAGCAGATTTTTGTTTCTGAAGCAAAGCAAAACCACATGACTAAAGATCTGTTCAGTCATTGGCTAGGGGGCGGGTCAAAACAAAAAGGTTTTGCATTTTGCATATCCTCGACATGATTCTTCACTTTTTATTTTGCTAATTTTTAACATCTGTATTAAGAGTGGAGTTTGCATGTTCTCCCCGTGCATGCGTGGGTTTTCACCGGGGACTCCGGCTTCCTCCCACCGTCCAAAAACATGCTTCATAGGTTAATTGGTGACTCTAAATTGCCCCTAGGTGTGGATGTATGAGTGAATGGGTGTGTGATTGCGGCCCTGCGACAGACTGGCGACCTGTCCAGGGTGAACCCCGCCTTCGCCCTTCAGCAGCCGGGATAGGCTCCGGCACCCCCGCGACCCCGAAAGGGAAGAAGCGGTCAGGAAAATGGATGGATGGATGTATTAAGAGTAGGTTCAGGACTTTATACTGCTACTTTTGTACGGTGGAGGCATGCCGCAAGGCAGTTAACTGGGGACGCTATGGGTACGAGTTTATACATGTTTATGTCATATAAATTGTTGGGAAAACAGTGTGAGAAGCAATGTGTATCACGTTAAAAGTGTTTTATTGAGTCTGCATTCATCCTACAACATTTGAGTTGGGTTGCTGTTGCATCGCTGCTCCATGTTTGTCTGCTAATGACTTTCTATGGTGACTGTTTTGGTCCAGTTGTTCTGGTCTCAGCACGGATCGCATTCAGACTGAAGAATTTCAGAGAAAACCGCAATTCAGTCCAACATATACTCCTTTTAAAGGAACTACATATTTGTTTGTTTGTGTGTGTGTATCCGTATGTATGCGTTTATTTATTTATTAATTCTATACTCAATAAGATAACGTAAACATCTGGACTATAAATGTTAGTTGTTGATGTGCAGGTTGCACAGTATTTGTAATGTTTTGTGTCTAATTTTTGATAAAGTTTGTTTAAAAAAAATGACACCAAATGTTTCATCTCTATATGTTTAAAAATTAACAACATATGACATTTTTAAATTGTAGCAGAAACTTTTTTTACCCTTTAAAAAGTACATTTGTTTTGGTCTCATCCTCAAAATCATTTTTTTAATTTAAACCTTAAAACAGAATAACAGTTATGACAAGATTTGAATGAAAATGACATAACTATTTTTTGGTAAAACAAAAGGCTGTGATTGGACTAACAGACATGATTTCTATAGGACCACCTTGATATATTTTTCATTTGTGATGGTCATGTTTTGATAGTTAAGATCCTGTTCTGGTTCATGACTTATGACTGAGACTAAACTGTCACTAAATGTTGTGAAAGTCCTTTGAGGTGAGCTGCAAACATCTGCCGTGTCAGAAAGCATTCACAGCCATCACAGTCGCCGTCACACGAGGTAACGTCACGCTCACATCACTCATGAATCAGCTGAGATGGAAGCGGCGCCCTTATCTTCACGCTGAGGTGAAGTTCAGGTTAAACCCCCATCATTCTCTGCACATCGGGTTTACATCTCCGTCAAGCTGATCTAATTTATGCTTATGAAAGGAAACGGAGGAAATTGCATTAGTACTGATTATTTCATGAGGAGTGAATCACGCCATTTTGGTCAACACAAACCTTTGCTTTCTTGGTCTAGGCTGCAGCATTTCCAAACAAGATGCAACAAGGATCTCACGGCTGACTGGAGCATTTCTTCTGCTCAGAATTCACTCTGACTTTAGATGGATTTTTGTACAAGATAGTACACCGTCCTGACCTAAGCCAAATGTTAACTCCCAATGATTATTAGTCATATAAACATTCTTAACAACCCATTTTATTTAGTTAAATACTATAGGATATGTAAAGTAGGTGGATTTCCCTTGTCTACAAATGTTTTTAATATGTGTTTTTATGTAATAAGAGTTAGGATGCATTTTACTGTCTATTTTATGATGTATATGTGTTGACTTTGACCATAAATTGGCATATCATGTGGTCAATAAGCTGAATAAATAAATGAAAATGAAATGTCCTCACAATTAATCAGGATTTATCTAAAAGTCTTGACGTTTTCTTTTGAAATTCATTTGGTTCTCAAAATGTCACATTATCACTACTTCTGAACAATAATCAACATTTACCCAAATTGACTGAGTCAAACAATCATGCTTATCAAAACCCATCCAAAAAAATGCCACAAATATAAAATCAAAAATACTTAACTTATATACGATGCATAAATATACCCATGCACATACACAAATACTACTGATGCCTCTTCATATTTCATTCAATCCAAATTTTTGACAATAAATAATTGAACCCTATATAACCCATTGCATCATAATTCATACACTCATTTCTAAAACTCCTATCTCATTAGCATGATCCAAACGCTCTTTAAAAACCCATTGAATACATTTTGGCCAATATTTCTGTCCTGCAGTTCATCATCATCCACTAGGGGCAGTAGAAGGGCTTTTCCTGCTCATCTATATCCCCCTCACCATTACACCACCGCCACCATCCTGATGCGAGACGCATCAGACCAGGCAACGTTTTACAATCTTCTATTGTCCAGTTTTGATGAGTCTGTGTGAATTCTAGCCTCGGTTTCCTGTTCTTATTGTTTCTGTCGTCTTTCTGTCAGCTGGAACCAGTCTGGTCATTCTCCTCTGACCTCTCATATCAACAATACATTTCTGCCCACAGAACTGCAGTTCACTGGATATTTTCTCTTTTTATGACCATTCTCTGTAAACCCTAGAGATGGTTGTGGGTCAAAATCCCATAGATCAGCAGTTTCTGAAATCCGATCAGACCAGCCCGTCTGGCACCAAATTCAAAGTCACTTCAATTATGTTAATTCCTCATTCTGATGCTCAGTTTGAACTGTAGCAGATCGTCTTGACCATGTCTACATGCCTAAATGCATCAAGTTGCTGTCATGTGATTGGCCGATTAGAAATTACGTCTCTGATAAAGTGGACAGTGATTGTGTCTCATAATAAAAATAAATAATTTATGTATAATTATTTTTGTGGATGTCATCAAAATGTTTAAAAAACATACTAATTTAAAAAAAATCCAAATTCTGTATATGTTTCCATGTAGTGGCCTTTGCAATCTTAAGGTCTTTATCCAACTATTTCTAAAGTTTTGTTTCAAAAACAGAAGGACTTGTCCGTTTTACATTTATTCTTACTGTACGGATGATTCACCTCTAATGTTCCTCTTTTCATTTAAAATTGACTCTCTTAATTGCAAAATACTTTTAAAGGCACAAAACCAAATTTACAACATTCTTACATGCACATATACATGCACAATAGCTAGAAATATGAATGTATTTGATTTTTTTAAATTAGTACATTTAAAGATCCAAGAAAATCAACTTTATTCATGACTCTTATTGCTCTTTTTTAAGTTTAATTATTGAATCCAAATTATTTTTGAATATATTTTCCCAAATTTCACTATAATACTGAATGTGTGACAGAATTAATGATGAAGAACATGCTGGCACTTTCCCCTTAAAGTTCTCTTAGTTTTGTGGACCTATAACTTTAGATATTTTGTTTTTCACACACTCAACATGTGGTTTCTGATCAATAATACTCCTAGGAACTTTGTTTCATTAACATGTTACATTTTTATCGCATCAAAAGGAAGTTTTATTTTGTCATTTGCTTAATCTGTACCAAAAATCCCATATTTTTTAAATGTCTTTTCCATAAATACTCAATAGTTCTGACATTTATTTTTGTCTTCTTATTGTTTTATTTTTTTAACCCTAAAGTCATTATTTAAACTTCACTTACAGAGTGAAAACAATGAACTCTGGTTCAAAAATCCGTCTTAATCCAGAGAAATCACATTGTAGACAATCTGGTGATCGAGGCAGTGTCGCCATCTTGTGGCAGCAGAGTGTAAATGATAGAGACCCAGAGACTTCAATGGCTGTTGTGGCCAAAAGTCCTCGTGAGAGGAAAGTGTGTTCTACTCGCATCAGCAAAAATACTCGCTGACTTCCTCTTTATTTAAAAAAGAAGTATTTTCTATATACCAGGATCTGTTGTTTCAAAAAACCTTTTTCTCCTCCTTATCACAACCTCCAAAAGCAAAGACCTACACCTGAGGCTGCAGGTGAGCACAGATTGTGAGGAAGGAGCCATGACTCAACAAATCCAATATCATCTGAATAACAATATGCAAATACATATATTTATTTTTTTAATGTAAAATAATTTGAAAATTATAAATTAGCAACAAAATAGTCTAAGTGTGTCTCCAGCACTGCCACTGAGTTCTTCATGGATAAAAGCAGTGACTGCACTTTGCAGCAGCTAAGAAAGTATCTTATTACTTCAGAAAAATTAGTGCATGTTATGAGGATTTTGTTTAAAACCTCTGATAATCTTTGTGAATTTTCATGAAGATTACCCTCAAAGGTGGATGTCTGTATGCTCTGGTTTTCAGGTGTATACAATTGACAGTGCAGTTCAACGGCAGCTCCTCTGACCAGTTCCCCGTCAGGAGCGGCGTCAAACAAGGATGTGTCCTTGCTCCTACACTCTTCGGCATCTTCTTTGCCCTGCTGGCCAAGCACGCTTTCGGCACAGCAACCGAAGGAATCTTCCTGCATACCAGATCAGATGGAAGACTATTCAACCTCTCCCGTCTCCGGGCCAAGACCAAAGTACGTGAGGTTCTCATTAGAGATATGCTGTTTGCCGACGATGGAGCCGTAGCTGCACACACAGAGCAAGAGCTCCAGTCCTTGATGAAGTCCCAGGCCTGCAAGGACTTCAGGCTAACCATCAGCCTGAAAAAGACCAACGTCCTTGCACAAGACACCGTGACACAACCTTCCATCACCATAGACGACTACCAACTTGACGTTGTCCAGCAGTTCACGTACTTGGGTTCTACTGTCACTGACAATCTCTCCCTTGATGCTGAGCTAAACAAGAAGATCAGGAAGGCAGCCTCCACAATTGCTCGTCTAACAACTCGAGTGTGGACAAATCCCAGGCTGACTGTTGCAACAAAGATGGGGGTGTACAATGCATGTGTCATCAGCACGCTGCTGTATGGTAGCGAGACATAGACCACCTATGCCAGGCAGGAGAGACGAGTTCCACCTGAGAAACCTACATCGCATCCTAGGCATTTCATGACAAGACAAGGTGACTAACACTGAAGTTCTGTCCGTGCTGGTCTTCCCAGCATGTACACACTGCTGAGACAGTGCAGACTTCGCTGGCTGGGCTACATCCACCTTATGGAGGATGGGAGAATCCCCAAAGTACAGTGTACGGTGAGCTGAAATTAGGGAAGAGGAGTGCCGGACGTCCAAAGCTGCGCTACAAAGACATTATCAAAAGAGACATGAAGGCTGTTGGCATCAACGCCGATTCCTGGGAAAACATTGCAGCCAACCGCTCGGCATGGAGAAGTAAAAGCAGGGGAAGAGAAGCTGACGGACGCCGCAGCAGAAAAGCGAGCAAGTAGAAAGAACCGCCAGGAGCGCCAGCACTCCACCACACCAGACACCCTTCACCGCTGCGACCTCTGCGAGAGGGACTGCCTCTCGCGCATTGGTCTCTACAGTCACAGACGACGCTGCTCCAGCCGGGCAGCCAGTCAGGATTAGGACACTACACCAATGGTCATCCCTGACCGACGGAGGCCTATTATTACAGTTGACATTAACCTGTGTTGCTGTAAGTTACTTGCATCTCTCATTTGCATAAATGTTTCAAAGAAAGCAAATACCTAGAAGTGAACAGCTGAGGAAAAATGTGACCATGTATGTGAGTTCAAGCAAGAAAAAAAAAGTCCAAAGGTCCACGATCAGAAACTGGTTAGGATAAAATTGTAAAAATAAATGCCATACATACAGCAAACAACACACATTAATCACGGTCCAGATGTACGCATGCGCCAAATGCATGCGTTGCCATGGTAACTCAGGTGCCGTCTTTTGTTGACGTCAAGACCCTTTCTATCAACAAAAGACGTTGCCATGGTAACTCACGTGACGTCTACGATGTCGGCTTTGATGTAGGGATGACGGCTCTGATGTAGGGATGACGTCATCAGAGAAAGTTTATAAATAGACCCACATCACGACCTAGCAGTCACTTCGTAGAAGCCCCACTGAGCGATACGTCCAGCAGGTCTTCTGTGAAGATTGAAGCCCCCTTTTTGCGAACGAGATATTGGTCTGGTATTTTGATATTACCACACGGTATCGTCCACGCAAAATTATCATGTCGGATAATTTAGTTCTGGATGGTGAAGTCCGAGAAGGCTTCATCCTTCTGGGAAAAAAGGGAGTTTATAAGGTGGAAAAGTTCCTCGGTGAAGGATCATTTGGTAGAGTTGCCAAATGTAAGAAACTGGGAACTGATAAAGTTGTAGCCATCAAAATCGTTTCTGGCTCAGCCCAAACGGAAATCAACCTCCTGAAGGAGCTCAGCAAGATCGACGGCGACAAGCACAACTTAGTGAAGATGGTGGACTGCTTTCGTTATAAAAGCTACACCTGCATCGCAATGGAACTACTGGATCAGAGCCTTTATGATTTCATGCGGGAAAGGTACAACCAGCCCCTGACTGTAGAGGAAATCAAAACCATCGCCTGGCAGATGATAGTTGCCCTGAAAGGCCTGGAAAGCATCAACTTGGTCCACTGTGACATTAAACTAGATAATATCATGCTAGTGGACCAGGTTTCAGAGCCGTTCAGGGTCAAACTCATCGATTTCGGTGTGTCCGATAAAATTACAAACATGCGCACTGGATGTCTGATGCAGAACATGGTCTACAGGGCACCCGAAGTCCACCTGGGTCTGCCCTTAGACCAGCGTGTAGACATGTGGTCACTGGGCTACGTTCTCTGTGTGCTGTACACGGGCACCTTCATCCATGGGTGGGACTCTGAATATGACATCATCAGAGCCATGGTGAACATGCAAGGCATGCCTGAGCAGAAAGTCCTGAACCAGGGGCTTTATACGGAAAGTTTCTTCACTAAAACGGAAGAAAACTCCGGAAAAAAACTCTGGAAGCTGGACACACCCCTACAGCAATCCCTGAAAACAGAGAAATTGGTCAGTGACAGGTTTGATTTCTGGTCCTTTGACCAACTCATCCCTGACCATTTGGAGGCAGCAAAGAAGAGAGAAGTGGAACAGTTTGTGGACCTGCTGAAGCGGATGCTGATGATGGATCCAAGCAAACGCATCTCTCCAAGTGAAGCGCTGCGACATCCGTTCTTCACTCTGGGGAGGATGCAGCCCACTGCTGGCAGCAACAACACCAAACCTGCAGCAGTGGAGGTCCACCAGCAGCATGAAGCAACACAGGCCACAAACGTTCCTCAAAGACCAGCTGCTGTTCTCCAGGAGTCCCACAAGCCTGAAAAGAAACCAGGCAGGATCCAACAACAGAGAGACGCCATAAAAAACCACCAAGGCGCTCGAAGGAAGAGGAATCCTGCCACCCAGCAGAATCGGGACTTTGGACAGAGATTACAAACTGAGGCAGAAATTAGAAGAAGACGCTTTTAGAGGCATCAGGACAGCCCTCCTAAAAGCTCTGATGACTGCCCCCCCCAAATAAATAAATAATAAACTGTCTACTAAATGAAGGCTATGCTTAAGAATAGTAAAAATTCTTCCAAAGGTCCGTCGTCAGTTCAGCCACTGACTGCCAGATCTGCACCTCCAAACAAATATAGTCACCAAATATTAAAATACAAAAAAAAAAAAAAAAACAATAAAACAATCAAAGTTTACAAGCTGGCAGACCTCACAAAATGGGAGAAAGCGATTAAAAGTCCCAGTATCAAAACCAAACCAGGCAGGATCCAACAGCAAAGAGATGCAATAAAAAAACATCAAGCTGCTTTGAAACAGAGGAATCCTGTCAGCCAGCAGAGTCAGGATGTGAACAGAGTTTACAAACTGAGGCAGCACTTAGAAGAAAAAGACTCTTTAAAGTCATCAGGATAACCCACCTGAGGACTCCTATAGAGACCCCCCCCCCCTTGCTCCTCACCCAAAGATCATGGGTGTGCTTTAATTCGGACACTGACTGCCAGGTCTGTACCCAAAAAAAAAAAAAAAAGCTTGTCATTGTATCAATGAAGTTACACTAAGTAAAACGGTACAGCTCAAATTATTACCCCCTCAATCATATTAAAAGTTAATGTAACTAACAATGATTAACATCAATAATGTTCATAGTAAGGGCGGCTGTGGTGCAGCGGTAGGGCGGTCAACTCCTGATTGGAGGATTGAGGATTCGATTTCCGCCTTGCCCGCCCATGTGTCAAAGTGTCCTTGGAAAAGACACTGAGCCCCAAATAACCTCTAATGGGAGGTTGGCGCCAGTGTTCAGCAGTGGAGCTGCTATCAGAGTGTGAATGTGTGTGTGTGAATGGGTGAATGGGTCTGTGACTATTAAGTACTTTGGGCCTTTGAAGGAAGGTAGAAAGTGCTATATAAGTACACGCCATTTACCATTTGACACCATTTCATATATAAAATAACATAAATAAACATCAGTCACCAAAATTTGTAGGGAAATAACTAAAACAAATCCTGGCGTCCTGTGGGTTTCCTCCGAGTACTTCGGTTTCCCCACAGTAATTGTTAGTAATTGGCTAGTGACTGATATAATCCCCTCCCAAAGTCGCCACCTTAACGTTGGTGGAGGGGTTTGCGTGCCCGAATGATCCCAGGAACCTTGTTGCTAGAAGCATTTGCCCTGTTGGGCTGTTTCATGGCAAAGTGGTCCTGGAGGACGGGCCAGACTAAGGGCGACTCAAACAAAACCATCTGATTACAGGATCCAGGATCCATTCTTTCCAACAAGTATTACCAGAGCCTCAGCTTGGAACCAGAACTGGAAGAAGAAGTCACAAACTAGTTTTTAACAGCTGTTACTTCCCCCAAGTTTTGTTTTGTTTTGCTCTGTCCAAATGAGCTTCACCTGTGATTCTGTTTGTAACTTTACAATAGATCTACAACCTGAGCCTGTGGATTGTGCCTTCAATGAGGAAAACATCCTGCATTGTTTCTGTCCCTGAGAAGAGTTGCTCCAGCGAGCTGAACGAATACAGGCCAGTCCCCTTCACTTCACACATCATCAAGACGCTTGAGCGACTGGTCCTGCAGCTTCTGGGACCTCAGGTCCAGCGTGGAAAGGACTCTCCAGTTTGCCTACCAAGTGAAGGTGGGAGTGGAGGACGCCATTCTCTGCTTACTTCACATCTGAGCCAACAGAAATTACATGTGGAGTTCCCCAAGGCTCCATCATGGGGCCACTTCTATTCAGCATCAACATGCTCCCATTGGCCCCGATGATAAAGAAGAACATTATTTACCATAGATATGCAGATGACACACAGACATATATTACATTGGCACCAGGAGACCGAGGTCCTATACAGGCTCTTGCGCAGCTGACATTTCAATATGGGCCCCATAGGAATTACCTTTGGCTGAATTGGTGACCCCAAGGTGGATTTTTCCACAGGTTCCATGGTGGCCCCACCTGTGTTTTCCCACACTGTCTTAAGCAGGGACTCAGTAGTTTTGTTGTTGGGAAGCGGAGCTCGCTAACTCGCTACGCCGTCTGCCAGGCAGCTTGTTAGCTCTCTACACTTTCCACAGGGCTGCTGGTTAGCGTAGGGACCCAGACCACTGAGTCCCCACCTGAGCTAATGTCAGCAAACGCAGATGGGGCCACCATGGAACCCGCGGACAAACCCACCTGGGGCCCAGAAATTCAGCCTAATTCAGCAAGCAGTGATTGGTCAGAGTCGATCTGCTTCTATGGCAACCACTCTCGCTAATCAGGAGTGAGCTTGTTGGAAAGCCACATTTCTTCTTCCTCAGAAGGGATAGAGAAGGTTCCAGCCTGGTTTGACGAGGACTGGAGGTAAGGCATTACCTAAGGGGGACCTCAACACTTGTTCTGTGGAGTAAATTAAGATACAGTCTATGGTTCCAACTACCAGGGGGTTTAGGGGAACTTTGAGAACAGTGATAGTATTTGATTCCAACAGGAGAAAACATCGTTAGGATGAAGAAGCTCTTGTTCTGCTGCAGAAACAAAGGAGCATCCGGATGTTAAACATTGTTGTCAGGTATAAAAGTAGACCAAACATTGCAGAACGGCAGACAGAAACAATGTTGAACGGCAGTTTAGCTTAAACATAAAATACACAGTTTTAGCTCACATACAGATACAAAATATTCAAAGTAACATGTTAACTTGTAACTTGAAATCAAAACAATAAAGAAAGAACTCAAGGAAAAGATGTAAATCTCTGAAGATATTTTCATTAAACGTTTAAAGATTTGTTGCTCTATCAAAGCTTTGTTTTTTATTCTTCTGTCCTTAATAAGAGTGAAGATAAATTTACTGTCTTGGCAAGTAGACAGGAGGGGATGCTGCTGAATCTAGTCAAATAGCTCCATCTAGTGGAACTGTGTGGTTTTTTCCAGAATCTTCCTGCAGCTGTCTGAAGCTGATGAACACATTTCAACACAACATTCTGGAGGAGGCGGAGCCTCTCCAGAGCAGTGTGGCCCTGCAACCTGTGAGCTTCCAGCTGGACAAAGACGGACAGCACTTTGGCCTGACCCTGGACACTGCAGGCTTTTCTCCAGAGGAGCTGTCTGTCAGGCAGGTGGGCAGGAAGCTGAGAGTCAGCGGGAAGACAGAGAAGAAACAGGAGGACGGGAAAGGCTCCTACTCTCACAGACTCCAGGAGTTCAGACAGGAGTTGGATCTGCCTGAAGGCCTGAACCCTGAAGCCGTCACCTGCTGCCTGTCTCCAGACGGAAAGCTCCACATCCAGGCAGTCAAAGAGGAGGCTGACAGAGAGCTGAGCATCAAGAGGAGCTGGGAGGAGGAACCACAGCAGAGAGAGTGTTCACAGACACAAGACAGCACAGACTCACAACACACCATAGAACCAACACAACACATGGACTCACACACACATTCATGGGACTTTATGATCAGTTTTAGATGGAGAGAATTGAAGCTACTTTGATTTATTTGGATCTATTAACTTGTGTTTTTGATAAATGTAACAAGAAGTAGTGATGTCATAAAATGACTTTTGTCGTTTTGTTATAAATAATTGTTTAATTAAAGTTGATAAAATAAATATGTTAATATAAAATGACTGCTGTCTGTGGAGTCTTGATTTCACTGTTTCTTTAAATTCTCTGAAAATAAAAAATAGAAACTATAAATCTGTTGAGTTGTTTTATTGATTCAGTATTCTCATATCAAATCATGAGTGATAATCACTTCACATCATCCACTCCTTTATACTGATCAGCATTGATCATTTCCTTCCTTTGATGCAGAGACATTCTGCTTGGATCTCCAGTCACATCCAGAACTACAAGAAGACCACAGAACCGGGTCAGTTACACTTTAGGACGTGTCTGAGCTGACCCAGTTGAAGAAAACCAAAACCTTTTATATCAGCCGTCTGCATCACCCTCTTTGTGTGTGATCCAGTTGATGAGCATGTTGATTTACTCTCTGCACTCCATTCAGGTTTGAATGTAGTAATTCTCTGTCGTGCTTGCAGATAAAAAACTGTTTTTGACAAGTTTTAGAATCTGTTTGTATGTCAGGAAAACTTGGTATGAACTAACAACATTTTTATTACCACACACAAACACTGAAGGGGGGGCAGCAGCAGGACAACACCTCCACCTGTAACCCATGAAGGGCTGGCTCTGAGGACAAAGAAATCCACATGGAAAACACACACGAGCACGTGCACACACACTCAACTAAAGCCATTCAAAGAGAGATTGCCGCCTCCATCAATTCCTGCTGTGGTGCAGCTGGCAGCAAGTCCAGACAAGAGGCGCCCCCTGGTGGAGACTCCCGACAGCGCTGACGCGCTCCTGCTCGCTGCGGGGAACGGCTGCTGAAGCGGGGAGACGAGGGTTCAGCGGTCCCGCTGCAGAGAGCAGAATGTCTCCACATGGAGCAGCTCTGGTTCTACTGCGCAGCTGCAGATCCACACAAACACTCAGAGCAACATGACAGCATCTGCATCGGCTGCAGCTGCAGTTCACCTGCTGCTGCAGGAGCAGAAAATCTTCAAGTCTGATCCACTGCGCGTAAAAACGGCCGTTCTGGAGTCTTGAGTGTTATTATCAAAATATACATTTATGACAATAAAATGTTCATTAAAAACTCTATAATGTTAAGAGAAAAATCAATCAGGACCAGTTTAATTCCTTTTCAAAATAAAAGACTGAAAAAAGCGCAGTTACTCAATTAAGCAAAGTAAAAAAAATCATTTTGAAGTTTTGATCCTGTATTTTGTTTTTAAATACAAATTTCAAATATCCTTCCCATCATTTGTTAGATGTTAGAATATGAATCAGCTTTTTTCTTAGCGGGAAAAGCTCCACTTAAAGTAATGAGGGCGGACTGTTCAAACTGGACGAGCCGAACCAGAACCTCGGGATGAGGCTCCTCCCCCTTTCTAGAAGTTCAGCCCCATAAACCCTCTTTAAGAAGGAGCATTACTCACAGAGATTACAGGCAAGCATAAAATTGTAAAAATAAATACCATAGGCTATATGCAGCAGACAACACACATTAATCACGGTCCAGATGTACGCATGCGCCAAACGCATAAGTTGTCATGGTAACTCAGGCGACGTCTATTGCTGACGTCAAGACCCTTTCTATCAACAAACACGTTGCCATGGTAACTCAGCGACGTCATCGATGTCGGCTTTGATGTAGGGATGACAGCTCTGATGTAGGGATGACGTCACCAGAGAAAGTTTATAAATAGACCCCACATCACGACCTAGCAGTCACTTCGTAGAAGCCCCACTGAGCGATACGTCCAGCAGGTCTTCTGTGAAGATTGAAGCCCCCTTTTTGCGAACGAGATATTGGTCTGGTATTTTGATATTACCACACGGTATCGTCCACGCAAAATTATCATGTCGGATAATTTAGTTCTGGATGGTGAAGTCCGAGAGGGCTTCATCCTTCTGGGAAAAAAGGGAGTTTATAAGGTGGAAAAGTTCCTCGGTGAAGGATCATTTGGTAGAGTTGCCAAATGTAAGAAACTGGGAACTGATAAAGTTGTAGCCATCAAAATCGTTTCTGGCTCAGCCCAAACGGAAATCAACCTCCTGAAGGAGCTCAGCAAGATCGACGGCGACAAGCACAACTTAGTGAAGATGGTGGACTGCTTTCGTTATAAAAGCTACACCTGCATCGCAATGGAACTACTGGATCAGAGCCTTTATGATTTCATGCGGGAAAGGTACAACCAGCCCCTGACTGTAGAGGAAATCAAAACCATCGCCTGGCAGATGATAGTTGCCCTGAAAGGCCTGGAAAGCATCAACTTGGTCCACTGTGACATTAAACTAGATAATATCATGCTAGTGGACCAGGTTTCAGAGCCGTTCAGGGTCAAACTCATCGATTTCGGTGTGTCAGATAAAATTACAAACATGCGCACTGGACGTCTGATGCAGAACATGGTCTACAGGGCACCCGAAGTCCACCTGGGTCTGCCCTTAGACCAGCGTGTAGACATGTGGTCACTGGGCTACGTTCTCTGTGTGCTGTACACGGGCACCTTCATCCATGGGTGGGACTCTGAATATGACATCATCAGAGCCATGGTGAACATGCAAGGCATGCCTGAGCAGAAAGTCCTGAACCAGGGGCTTTATACGGAAAGTTTCTTCACTAAAACGGAAGAAAACTCCGGAAAAAAACTCTGGAAGCTGGACACACCCCTACAGCAATCCCTGAAAACAGAGAAATCGGTCAGTGACAGGTTTGATTTCTGGTCCTTTGACCAACTCATCCCTGACCATTTGGAGGCAGCAAAGAAGAGAGAAGTGGAACAGTTTGTGGACCTGCTGAAGCGGATGCTGATGATGGATCCAAGCAAACGCATCTCTCCAAGTGAAGCGCTGCGACATCCGTTCTTCACTCTGGGGAGGATGCAGCCCACTGCTGGCAGCAACAACACCAAACCTGCAGCAGTGGAGGTCCACCAGCAGCATGAAGCAACACAGGCCACAAACGTTCCTCAAAGACCAGCTGCTGTTCTCCAGGAGTCCCACAAGCCTGAAAAGAAACCAGGCAGGATCCAACAACAGAGAGATGCCATAAAAAACCACCAAGGCGCTCGAAGGAAGAGGAATCCTGCCACCCAGCAGAATCGGGACTTTGGACAGAGATTACAAACTGAGGCAGAAATTAGAAGAAGACGCTTTTAGAGGCATCAGGACAGCCCTCCTAAAAGCTCTGATGACCCCCCCCCAAATAAATAAATAATAAACTGTCTACTAAATGAAGGCTATGCTTAAGAATAGTAAAAGTTCTTCCAAAGGTCTGTCGTCAGTTCAGCCACTGACTGCCAGATCTGCACCTCCAAACAAATATAGTCACCAAATATTAAAAAAAAAAAAAAAAAAAAAAAAACAATAAAACAATCAAAGTTTACAAGCTGGCAGACCTCACAAAATGGGAGAAAGCGATTAAAAGTCCCAGTATCAAAACCAAACCAGGCAGGATCCAACAGCAAAGAGATGCAATAAAAAAACATCAAGCTGCTTTGAAACAGAGGAATCCTGTCAGCCAGCAGAGTCAGGATGTGAACAGAGTTTACAAACTGAGGCAGCACTTAGAAGAAAAAGACTCTTTAAAGTCATCAGGATAACCCACCTGAGGACTCCTATAGAGACCCCCCCCCCCTTGCTCCTCACCCAAAGATCATGGGTGTGCTTTAATTCGGACACTGACTGCCAGGTCTGTACCCAAAAAAAAAAAAAAAAGCTTGTCATTGTATCAATGAAGTTACACTAAGTAAAACGGTACAGCTCAAATTATTACCCCCTCAATCATATTAAAAGTTAATGTAACTAACAATGATTAACATCAATAATGTTCATAGTAAGGGCGGCTGTGGTGCAGCGGTAGGGCGGTCAACTCCTGATCGGAGGATTGAGGATTCGATTTCCGCCTTGCCCGCCCATGTGTCAAAGTGTCCTTGGAAAAGACACTGAGCCCCAAATAACCTCTTATGGGAGGTTGGCGCCAGTGTTCAGCAGTGGAGCTGCTATCAGAGTGTGAATGTGTGTGTGTGAATGGGTGAATGGGTCTGTGACTATTAAGTACTTTGGGCCTTTGAAGGAAGGTAGAAAGTGCTATATAAGTACACGCCATTTACCATTTGACACCATTTCATATATAAAATAACATAAATAAACATCAGTCACCAAAATTTGTAGGGAAATAACTAAAACAAATCCTGGCGTCCTGTGGGTTTCCTCCGAGTACTTCGGTTTCCCCACAGTAATTGTTAGTAATTGGCTAGTGACTGATATAATCCCCTCCCAAAGTCGCCACCTTAACGTTGGTGGAGGGGTTTGCGTGCCCGAATGATCCCAGGAACCTTGTTGCTAGAAGCATTTGCCCTGTTGGGCTGTTTCATGGCAAAGTGGTCCTGGAGGACGGGCCAGACTAAGGGCGACTCAAACAAAACCATCTGATTACAGGATCCAGGATCCATTCTTTCCAACAAGTATTACCAGAGCCTCAGCTTGGAACCAGAACTGGAAGAAGAAGTCACAAACTAGTTTTTAACAGCTGTTACTTCCCCCAAGTTTTGTTTTGTTTTGCTCTGTCCAAATGAGCTTCACCTGTGATTCTGTTTGTAACTTTACAATAGATCTACAACCTGAGCCTGTGGATTGTGCCTTCAATGAGGAAAACATCCTGCATTGTTTCTGTCCCTGAGAAGAGTTGCTCCAGCGAGCTGAACGAATACAGGCCAGTCCCCTTCACTTCACACATCATCAAGACGCTTGAGCGACTGGTCCTGCAGCTTCTGGGACCTCAGGTCCAGCGTGGAAAGGACTCTCCAGTTTGCCTACCAAGTGAAGGTGGGAGTGGAGGACGCCATTCTCTGCTTACTTCACATCTGAGCCAACAGAAATTACATGTGGAGTTCCCCAAGGCTCCATCATGGGGCCACTTCTATTCAGCATCAACATGCTCCCATTGGCCCCGATGATAAAGAAGAACATTATTTACCATAGATATGCAGATGACACACAGACATATATTACATTGGCACCAGGAGACCGAGGTCCTATACAGGCTCTTGCGCAGCTGACATTTCAATATGGGCCCCATAGGAATTACCTTTGGCTGAATTGGTGACCCCAAGGTGGATTTTTCCACAGGTTCCATGGTGGCCCCACCTGTGTTTTCCCACACTGTCTTAAGCAGGGACTCAGTAGTTTTGTTGTTGGGAAGCGGAGCTCGCTAACTCGCTACGCCGTCTGCCAGGCAGCTTGTTAGCTCTCTACACTTTCCACAGGGCTGCTGGTTAGCGTAGGGACCCAGACCACTGAGTCCCCACCTGAGCTAATGTCAGCAAACGCAGATGGGGCCACCATGGAACCCGCGGACAAACCCACCTGGGGCCCAGAAATTCAGCCTAATTCAGCAAGCAGTGATTGGTCAGAGTCGATCTGCTTCTATGGCAACCACTCTCGCTAATCAGGAGTGAGCTTGTTGGAAAGCCACATTTCTTCTTCCTCAGAAGGGATAGAGAAGGTTCCAGCCTGGTTTGACGAGGACTGGAGGTAAGGCATTACCTAAGGGGGACCTCAACACTTGTTCTGTGGAGTAAATTAAGATACAGTCTATGGTTCCAACTACCAGGGGGTTTAGGGGAACTTTGAGAACAGTGATAGTATTTGATTCCAACAGGAGAAAACATCGTTAGGATGAAGAAGCTCTTGTTCTGCTGCAGAAACAAAGGAGCATCCGGATGTTAAACATTGTTGTCAGGTATAAAAGTAGACCAAACATTGCAGAACGGCAGACAGAAACAATGTTGAACGGCAGTTTAGCTTAAACATAAAATACACAGTTTTAGCTCACATACAGATACAAAATATTCAAAGTAACATGTTAACTTGTAACTTGAAATCAAAACAATAAAGAAAGAACTCAAGGAAAAGATGTAAATCTCTGAAGATATTTTCATTAAACGTTTAAAGATTTGTTGCTCTATCAAAGCTTTGTTTTTTATTCTTCTGTCCTTAATAAGAGTGAAGATAAATTTACTGTCTTGGCAAGTAGACAGGAGGGGATGCTGCTGAATCTAGTCAAATAGCTCCATCTAGTGGAACTGTGTGGTTTTTTCCAGAATCTTCCTGCAGCTGTCTGAAGCTGATGAACACATTTCAACACAACATTCTGGAGGAGGCGGAGCCTCTCCAGAGCAGTGTGGCCCTGCAACCTGTGAGCTTCCAGCTGGACAAAGACGGACAGCACTTTGGCCTGACCCTGGACACTGCAGGCTTTTCTCCAGAGGAGCTGTCTGTCAGGCAGGTGGGCAGGAAGCTGAGAGTCAGCGGGAAGACAGAGAAGAAACAGGAGGACGGGAAAGGCTCCTACTCTCACAGACTCCAGGAGTTCAGACAGGAGTTGGATCTGCCTGAAGGCCTGAACCCTGAAGCCGTCACCTGCTGCCTGTCTCCAGACGGAAAGCTCCACATCCAGGCAGTCAAAGAGGAGGCTGACAGAGAGCTGAGCATCAAGAGGAGCTGGGAGGAGGAACCACAGCAGAGAGAGTGTTCACAGACACAAGACAGCACAGACTCACAACACACCATAGAACCAACACAACACATGGACTCACACACACATTCATGGGACTTTATGATCAGTTTTAGATGGAGAGAATTGAAGCTACTTTGATTTATTTGGATCTATTAACTTGTGTTTTTGATAAATGTAACAAGAAGTAGTGATGTCATAAAATGACTTTTGTCGTTTTGTTATAAATAATTGTTTAATTAAAGTTGATAAAATAAATATGTTAATATAAAATGACTGCTGTCTGTGGAGTCTTGATTTCACTGTTTCTTTAAATTCTCTGAAAATAAAAAATAGAAACTATAAATCTGTTGAGTTGTCTTATTGATTCAGTATTCTCATATCAAATCATGAGTGATAATCACTTCACATCATCCACTCCTTTATACTGATCAGCATTGATCATTTCCTTCCTTTGATGCAGAGACATTCTGCTTGGATCTCCAGTCACATCCAGAACTACAAGAAGACCACAGAACCGGGTCAGTTACACTTTAGGACGTGTCTGAGCTGACCCAGTTGAAGAAAACCAAAACCTTTTATATCAGCCGTCTGCATCACCCTCTTTGTGTGTGATCCAGTTGATGAGCATGTTGATTTACTCTCTGCACTCCATTCAGGTTTGAATGTAGTAATTCTCTGTCGTGCTTGCAGATAAAAAACTGTTTTTGACAAGTTTTAGAATCTGTTTGTATGTCAGGAAAACTTGGTATGAACTAACAACATTTTTATTACCACACACAAACACTGAAGGGGGGGCAGCAGCAGGACAACACCTCCACCTGTAACCCATGAAGGGCTGGCTCTGAGGACAAAGAAATCCACATGGAAAACACACACGAGCACGTGCACACACACTCAACTAAAGCCATTCAAAGAGAGATTGCCGCCTCCATCAATTCCTGCTGTGGTGCAGCTGGCAGCAAGTCCAGACAAGAGGCGCCCCCTGGTGGAGACTCCCGACAGCGCTGACGCGCTCCTGCTCGCTGCGGGGAACGGCTGCTGAAGCGGGGAGACGAGGGTTCAGCGGTCCCGCTGCAGAGAGCAGAATGTCTCCACATGGAGCAGCTCTGGTTCTACTGCGCAGCTGCAGATCCACACAAACACTCAGAGCAACATGACAGCATCTGCATCGGCTGCAGCTGCAGTTCACCTGCTGCTGCTGCACACGGCACTACAGTCCAAAGAGAAAGACTGACGGATGAAGAAGTGGGAGGTAGAACTTGGAGGTTCTACTGGGTTTGGATCAGAGAGAAACGAAGATCAGAAAGTTCTTGTATTTGAAGGTTGCAGAGCTCCAATTTCAAAGAAAAGGAGCAGAAAATCTTCAAGTCTGATCCACTGCGCGTAAAAACGGCCGTTCTGGAGTCTTGAGTGTTATTATCAAAATATACTTTTATTACAATAAAATGATCATTAAAAACTCTATAATGTTAAGAGAAAAATCTATCAGGACCAGTTTAATTCCTTTTCATAATAAAAGACTAAAAAAAGCGCAGTTACTCAATTAGGCAAAGTAAAAAAAAATCATTTTAAAGTTTTGATTCTGTATTTTGTCTTTAATTACAAATTTCAAATATCCTTCCTATCATTTGTCAGATTGGAATATGAATCAGCTTTCTTCTTCAAAGTAATGAGGGCGGACTGTTCAAACTGGACGAGCAGAACCAGAACCTCGGGATGAGGCTCCTCCCCCTTTCTAGAAGTTCAGCTCCATAAATCCTCTTTAAGAAGTAGCATTACTCACAGAGATTACAGGCAAGCATAAAAATGTAAAAATAAATGCCATACATGCAGCAGACAACACACATTAATCACGGTCCAGATGTACGCATGCGCCAAACGCATGTGTTGCCATGGTAACTCAGGCGACGTCTTTTGTTGACGTCAAGCCACTTTCTATCAACAAAGACGTTGCCATGGTAACTCAGGTGACGTCTTCGATGTCGGCTTTGATGTAGGGATGACGGCTCTGATGTAGGGATGACGTCATCAGAGAAAGTTTATAAATAGACCCACATCACGACCTAGCAGTCACTTCGTAGAAGCCCCACTGAGCGATACGTCCAGCAGGTCTTCTGTGAAGATTGAAGCCCCCTTTTTGCGAACGAGATATTGGTCTGGTATTTTGATATTACCACACGGTATCGTCCACGCAAAATTATCATGTCGGATAATTTAGTTCTGGATGGTGAAGTCCGAGAGGGCTTCATCCTTCTGGGAAAAAAGGGAGTTTATAAGGTGGAAAAGTTCCTCGGTGAAGGATCATTTGGTAGAGTTGCCAAATGTAAGAAACTGGGAACTGATAAAGTTGTAGCCATCAAAATCGTTTCTGGCTCAGCCCAAACGGAAATCAACCTCCTGAAGGAGCTCAGCAAGATCGACGGCGACAAGCACAACTTAGTGAAGATGGTGGACTGCTTTCGTTATAAAAGCTACACCTGCATCGCAATGGAACTACTGGATCAGAGCCTTTATGATTTCATGCGGGAAAGGTACAACCAGCCCCTGACTGTAGAGGAAATCAAAACCATCGCCTGGCAGATGATAGTTGCCCTGAAAGGCCTGGAAAGCATCAACTTGGTCCACTGTGACATTAAACTAGATAATATCATGCTAGTGGACCAGGTTTCAGAGCCGTTCAGGGTCAAACTCATCGATTTCGGTGTGTCAGATAAAATTACAAACATGCGCACTGGACGTCTGATGCAGAACATGGTCTACAGGGCACCCGAAGTCCACCTGGGTCTGCCCTTAGACCAGCGTGTAGACATGTGGTCACTGGGCTACGTTCTCTGTGTGCTGTACACGGGCACCTTCATCCATGGGTGGGACTCTGAATATGACATCATCAGAGCCATGGTGAACATGCAAGGCATGCCTGAGCAGAAAGTCCTGAACCAGGGGCTTTATACGGAAAGTTTCTTCACTAAAACGGAAGAAAACTCCGGAAAAAATCTCTGGAAGCTGGACACACCCCTACAGCAATCCCTGAAAACAGAGAAATCGGTCAGTGACAGGTTTGATTTCTGGTCCTTTGACCAACTCATCCCTGACCATTTGGAGGCAGCAAAGAAGAGAGAAGTGGAACAGTTTGTGGACCTGCTGAAGCGGATGCTGATGATGGATCCAAGCAAACGCATCTCTCCAAGTGAAGCGCTGCGACATCCGTTCTTCACTTTGGGGAGGATGCAGCCCACTGCTGGCAGCAACAACACCAAACCTGCAGCAGTGGAGGTCCACCAGCAGCATGAAGCAACACAGGCCACAAACGTTCCTCAAAGACCAGCTGCTGTTCTCCAGGAGTCCCACAAGCCTGAAAAGAAACCAGGCAGGATCCAACAACAGAGAGACGCCATAAAAAACCACCAAGGCGCTCGAAGGAAGAGGAATCCTGCCACCCAGCAGAATCGGGACTTTGGACAGAGATTACAAACTGAGGCAGAAATTAGAAGAAGACGCTTTTAGAGGCATCAGGACAGCCCTCCTAAAAGCTCTGATGACCCCCCCCCAAATAAATAAATAATAAACTGTCTACTAAATGAAGGCTATGCTTAAGAATAGTAAAAGTTCTTCCAAAGGTCTGTCGTCAGTTCAGCCACTGACTGCCAGATCTGCACCTCCAAACAAATATAGTCACCAAATATTAAAATACAAAAAAGAAAAAGAAAACAATAAAACAATCAAAGTTTACAAGCTGGCAGACCTCACAAAATGGGAGAAAGCAATTAAAAGTCCCAGTATCAAAACCAAACCAGGCAGGATCCAACAGCAAAGAGATGCAATAAAAAAACATCACGCTGCTTTGAAACAGAGGAATCCTGTCAGCCAGCAGAGTCAGGATGTGAACAGAGTTTACAAACTGAGGCAGCACTTAGAAGAAAAAGACTCTTTAAAGTCATCAGGATAACCCACCTGAGGACTCCTATAGAGACCCCCCCCCCCTTGCTCCTCACCCAAAGATCATGGGTGTGCTTTAATTCGGACACTGACTGCCAGGTCTGTACCCAAAAAAAACAACAACAAAAAAAAGCTTGTCATTGTATCAATGAAGTTACACTAAGTAAAACGGTACAGCTCAAATTATTACCCCCTCAATCATATTAAAAGTTAATGTAACTAACAATGATTAATATCAATAATGTTCATAGTAAGGGCGGCTGTGGTGCAGCGGTAGGGCGGTCAACTCCTGATCGGAGGATTGAGGATTCGATTTCCGCCTTGCCCGCCCATGTGTCAAAGTGTCCTTGGAAAAGACACTGAGCCCCAAATTGGAGGTTGGTGCCAGTGTTCAGCAGTGGAGCTGCTATCAGAGTGTGAATGTGTGTGAATGGGTGAATGGGTCTGTGACTATTAAGTACTTTGGGCCTTCGAAGGAAGGTAGAAAGTGCTATATAAGTACACGCCATTTACCATTTTACACCATTTCACATATAAAATAACATAAATAAACATCAGTCACCAAAATTTGTAGGGAAATAACTAAAACAAATCCTGGCGTCCTGTGGGTTTCCTCCGAGTACTTCGGTTTCTCCACAGTAATTGTTAGTAATTGGCTAGTGACTGATATAATCCTCTCCCAAAGTCGCCACCTTAACGTTGGTGGAGGGGTTTGCGTGCCCGAATGATCCCAGGAACCTTGTTGCTAGAAGCATTTGCCCTGTTGGGCTGTTTCATGGCAAAGTGGTCCTGGAGGACGGGCCAGACTAAGGGCGACTCAAACAAAAGCATCTGATTACAGGATCCAGGATCCATTCTTTCCAACAAGTATTACCAGAGCCTCAGTTTGGAACCAGAACTGGAAGAAGAAGTCACAAACTAGTTTTTAACAGCTGTTACTTCCCCCAAGTTTTGTTTTGCTCAGTCCAAATGAGCTTCACCTTTGATTCTGTTTGTAACTTTACAATAGATCTACAACCTGAGCCTGTGGATTGTGCCTTCAATGAGGAAAACATCCTGCATTGTTGCTGTCCCTAAGAAGAGTTGCTCCAGCGAGCTGAATGACTACAGCCCAGTCCCCTTCACTTCACACATCATCAAGACGCTTGAGCGACTGGTCCTGCAGCTTCTGGGACCTCAGGTCCAGCGTGGAAAGGACACTCCAGTTTGCCTACCAAGTGAAGGTGGGAGTGGAGGACGCCATTCTCTGCTTACTTCACATCTGAGCCAACAGAAATTACATGTGGAGTTCCCCAAGGCTCCATCATGGGGCCACTTCTATTCAGCATCTACATGCTCCCATTGGCCCAGATGATAAAGAAGAACAGTAGTTACCATAGATATGCAGATGACACACAGACATATATTACATTGACACCAGGAGACCGAGGTCCTATACAGGCTCTCGCGCAGCTGACATTTTAATGTGGGCCCCATAGGAATTACCTTTGGCTGAATTGGTGGCCCCCAGGTGGATTTTTCCACAGGTTCCATGGTGGCCCCACCTGTGTTTTCCCACACTGTCTTAGGCAGGGACTCAGTAGTTTTGTTGTTAGGAAGCGGAGCTCGCTAACTCACTACGCCGTCTGCCAGGCAGCTTGTTAGCTCTCTACACTTTCCACCGGGCAGCTGGTTAGCGTAG
The DNA here is from genome assembly GCF_002922805.2 of Oryzias melastigma. NCBI lineage: Eukaryota > Metazoa > Chordata > Actinopteri > Beloniformes > Adrianichthyidae > Oryzias > Oryzias melastigma. The sequence goes on along the minus strand of NC_050526.1, from coordinate 11,599,677 downwards.
GGACCCAGACCACTGAGTCCCCACCTAAGCTAATGTCAGCAAACGCAGATGGGGCCACCATGGAACCCGCGGACAAACCCACCTGGGGCCCAGCAATTCAGCCTAATTCAGCAAGCAGTGATTGGTCCGAGTCCATCTGCTTCTATGGCAACCACTCTCGCTAATCAGGAGTGAGCTTGTTGGAAAGCCACATTTCTTCTTCCTCAGAAGGGATAGAGAAGACTCCAGACTGGTTTGACGAGGACTGGAGGTAAGGCATTACCTAAGGGGGACCTCAACACTTGTTCTGTCGAGTAAATTAAGATACAGTCTATGGTTCCAACTACCAGGGGGTTTAGGGGAACTTTGAGAACAGTGATAGTATTTGATTCCAACAGGAGAAAACATCGTTAGGATGTCTTTTTTCTACAGAAACAATGTTGAACGGCAGTTTAGCTTCACCTTTCATGCATCGTCCAAACACTAAAGGCCCTGGTAATGGTATGCCTGCTTTAGCAGGTTGGGGTTCGATTCCCTAAGGTGTCCTCCAGAATATTTGGACTTATAGACATAAAATGTTAAGCACTGCAACCTAAAGTGTAAAAGCAACAAGAGAAATTTTTCAAATAACGTTAACCTTTTGGAGCAAATATAAGAGTTTGATTTGATGCACAATTACATTTCTTCACACTCAGCTCTGCATTAGATACACTTTGACCTTTGTGCAACACGCAGGTACTTCCTCTTTGGAACATGAAAAGGGCGGGGTTGCTCAGTCCAGTCCTACTTATACTGTCAGTGTTTTCTGTTGAGTACCGTATATTTCATTTGTACTTGGTATATATTTTATACTCAGAATTAGTAGATAAATGTAGGTCATTTATCGGGGAATCCAAAGCTAATGTTTGCTTACGACAAACCTAGTTCTTTACAGCAGCTAAAGGCCACTAATTGGTGTACATATTTCATTTTTTGCTCATAAACTAAAGTATTTGATGCATTTTAATATAGTGGTGTGTAAATATTGACTGAATAAAAATCTAAAATGTAGCTTTTCAGCTTCTGAAGCCAGCAGATGCTCCTAATGTGCTATGTTTGCGCTATGCTAGCTGTGCCTGTTTAGGGAGTGTGCCTCGTCTGTGCTTTAGAGACGCGGTGTGGACAGCATGGGAATGTGCATTGTTGTGCTGGGAAAATCAACAGCTGTGCTCCATGTTGTGCATTTTACAGTATTGGGTCGTTTATCCACCTGGTTTGGATCAAAGTGTTTGGTTCTTTGGATGTTAAGTGACTTTTGTAAAATGAGATCCTTTTTCTCTCCTAGAACCTTTTAGTTAAATGTGACATAAGAATAACCTGTTATTGAAGGATATAAAGGAAAAAACACCAAGTTTGCAACTATTGATATGCTCAGTTCATTCACTGGATAATCTCTGTTTTTAGGTACAGAATCATAAACTCTGAACATTCTAGAAAATGGATAATAAATCTTTTTTTTTTCCTATGAAAACATCGGCTCCATTTTAACTCACTGTATATTTGGCATGCTGTACTATAAAACATTTGCTGAAAAGAAAAGTTCATAATAATACATTGCTCGGTCTACAATCTGTCATTGTGTGAATGCATTCAATGCATTCACACTATTGAGATTCTTCATTTACATTTTCTTCCGTACGTTTTTTGACACTTAAAAACTCAAGCACACTTTATGCGATTTACACAATCTAGGTATCAAAACGTTCAGCACGTTAAGGACATTACTGCTTGTATTTTTGGTTTTTGCAAATTTTACAGTTTTCGCGATATTACACAATTTATGCAAATTTTCAGCCCATGTTAAGTCAATGGGAAAATGTAAAACTTTTTACTGCACCTTAAAACTTTTACAATATTGGTATCAAAACATTCAGCACGTTCAGGACATTAATGCACGAACTTTTGGTATTCGTACATTTTACGTTTTTTACGCAATTAATGCTAATTAATGCATCCATCCATCTTCTTGACCGCTTTGTCCCTTTCGGGGTCGCGGGGGTGCCGGAGCCTATCCCGGCTACTGAAGGGCGAAGGCGGGGTACACCCTGGACAGGTCGCCAGTCTGTCGCAGGGCCTCAATCACACACCCACTCACTCTCACATCCACACCTAGGGGCAATTTAGAGTCACCAATTAACCTATGAAGCATGTTTTTGGACGGTGGGAGGAAGCCGGAGTCCCCGGTGAAAACCCACGCATGCACGGGGAGAACATGCAAACTCCACACAGAAAGGTCCCAGCCGGGAGTCGAACCGGGGCCTTCTCGCTGTGAGGCGAGAGCGCTAACCACTTGCGCCACCGTGCAGCCCCTAATTAATGCAATTTAAGCTAATAATGCTAATTAATGCAATTTAAGCACTTACACACTTTATACAGTTTTTACACTTAAGGCACGTTATACAATTTAAGCAATTACTGCAAATTTAAGCAATTTACGCGATTTACAACAACCGCATTAATGCGATAATGCATTCACACTAGCATTATCGCAGGTAATGCAACTTTTCTAGTTTAAATAGCTGTTACTTTTTGTGTTATTCTCACACATCATTTGTTATCGTGTTCTTTCAAACAGAAAGGCTACTAAAGAAAAACTTCATATTACAGTTTTTCTCTGAAACCAGAAATATCACTTTTTTTTGTATCGCAGCATACAGCAACATTTATAAAGGAAGAAAATGACTAAAATGGTTATAAAATAAGATACTTTAGAGGCAGAATCCTTAAAAATACCCCCTCTTTCTCTTTGAAGTCAGGATGGCGATGATGGCCTCGTCAAAGACCGTCTTTAGGCCCTTTTGGGTCAGAGCCGAACACTCCACATAGCAACAAGCCCCGATCTCGAAAGAAAAGAAGCACTTATATCAGACACTTTCAACACAACTTCTCTGGTGAAAGCTGTTTTTCTTTTACACCAGAGGCCTATGGAGAGAAAATAGACTCACCTGATTTGTGCGTGCATAACTCTTGATTTGTAACTCATTCAATACATTTAGTGCTTATGTACAAAAATGACAACATTTTTAAATCTTTAAAAGTTATGCACAAATCTCTTGTTGCGCACACACAAAACCATATTTATACACAAATCTGATGAGACTTTTTTTTTTTTACATCTCCAAGAAAGAAAAGATTTGAGTGTAAGAAGTGATGCGTTTGTAATGTTTGTAATTTTATCTGACACACTGAAATCGATGAGTTTGACCCTGAACGGCTCTGAAACCTGGTCCATTAGCATGATATTATCTAGTTTAATGTCACAGTGGACCAAGTTAATGCTTTCCAGGCCTCCGTGTTCCTGTGCCTTCCTGCTCTTGGGTGTGGGGGGCCTCTGCGGCGGTCCCGCGTGCCCCGGTCTGGGTGCTCGGCGGGATTGCCCGGCAGGCGGTTTCTCTCCGCGGCTCCACGGCGGGTGCTGGGGGATCTTGGCTGCAGCTGCTGCCCTGGCGGGGGGTCTTGGCGTGGGGATGGCCGGGCGCTCTCCCCCTGAGTACATTCCATCACCATCCACCTCAGTGAAACATAAACACTCACCTGAGCACAGGTGTCAGCTCACCTTAGCACTAACCGTTTTTGTGACAGAAGGAAAGTCTCTATCTGAATGGGTTTGTATGATGGAGTGTGTGAGCTGCTGTTATAGTTGAATTGAGTACATGTGTAGTATATGTATAGTATATGTGAGTATGTTCAGCTTAAATGCGGAGACTATTTTGGCCAACAAGTGTGTGTGTAACTATAGAGTGTGTGTGTAGACAGGCCCCGCCCATTCTAGTTTATCACTTAGTCCTGGTTGTTTTATGATGTTGCTTCCCTCTGTTGCCATCTTATCTTCCCCCCCACCCCTCCCCCACCCTCTTCCCTTTTTCCGTCCGGTCCAACGACAAAGAAAAATAAATAAATAAAATAAAACATAATCAATACAAAGTTTAGCATTAAATACAACAGGGGTTTATACTTAATAAATCCCTGTTGTGACAGTAAAATCTGCCCAACACAAGAAGCTCTCAGCCCACATCTGTTGGCTCAGCTGTTGAACAGGACAAGTTAAAAATAAAAAGAAAAGAAGAAGTGATGCGTTTGAACAGTGCTAGAATGCTGGGTCAGAGTTTTCTTATCAGCCGCTTTGAACTTAATACTTCCTTTTTTTTTTTTTAAAGATACGCCCCAATAATAAAAACAAAAAAGTCCAAATATGTGTTTACTAAATCAGTGCAAAGCCTGTATGAACAGGTGCTTTTCTTTGCATCAGAATCAGCCGATTCACGTTGAGTTACAACACAGCACGTTATTTTGGTAACCCCTCTTTTCCACCTTATAAACTCCTTTTTTACAGAGAAGGAAAAAGCCATTACTCAGCCTGAGTTCATGGGTCTGGTGGACCTGCTAGAGTTTGGGTTTTCAAAATAAACCTAAAAAAAATTAAAACTATTGTACAATACTCAGATGTTCACATTATCCCATTTACAAGTCATACGTACAACATACATTGTCAATTGCCTCTTTATCTAGGATAGATCATGTTTTTTTAAACTAATGCTTTATTTTTCTTAAATATCAGAGGGAAAACCAGTTATGATCAATTGGAGTGAGGGAAAAATACATTTACAAATGAACCAAGATTTATTGTAAATTATTTTACTTAGAACGTAGACATAACTCAGATCAGAATACAAAACAGAAGCTGAACACAATTCTCAATTCAGTCTCATTGAATTTGTTTCCCGTTTACACCAACTTATGCAAGAGACTTCACAACTCTTTGTTGCTGCCGGCCTCAAGACCAGAAATGTTACTAAACTTCTTTTGCATGACATAAGTGTCAAATATATACTGCATCAGCATCACACTTCAGGCTCAGCAGATGATGGTTCCTTCAGTTTGGCAGATGGAGTCAGCATTCTCCTGAATTCCCCTCATGAAGGTTACAGAAACGGAGTCTTTTTAAGTCTCTGCCATTCCCAACATCACAAGCAAGAAATCTGCTTAGAATCTCTTCCACAGATATCAAGATCACCAATAGCCAGCATGGTTATTCTTTTGCATCTGTAGGCAGTCCCCAGCTTTTCCATGTTACCCCTCCTTTTGTATAATCCATGATTAGTCTTTGATTCCACCACCTTGTGCAGCACGAGTACAACATTTGTCTCCATTTCTTGAACACCATGCAATTGCACCCTTGACGATCATATTTCCACACTTGGTATCTGGTGGGCTTGTTCATCTTCACTTTCAACCCCATCCCCTTCTTCAAAGCCAAATTCAGACATGTTCATTTAAACAGTAGCATGTCTCCCAAAATACTTTTTGGCCATCACTAAGGAACCTCTGGTAAGTGACACACCTTTTCCAAGTTGTATAAACCTGCGTCAAATGAGATTCATGCAGCCAATTCTGGATAACATGTCCTGAACCGGTCAAAGCTCAAACATTTGAGACGACCCAGCAACAACAGTTTTTATTTTGATGGCAAACTGAAGTGAGGTCTGGTTTACACTACATTGGAATTTTATTTTACATCAAGTAAATTCTTGCTCATGCCAGAGGAAAGCAGTTTAATTATTTGTTTTTTAAATGAGTCAGGAGTTAACTGCATTAGAAACAGTTTGTACATGTCATCCAATGTCGCAATATTGGATTTTTTTTTTTTAATATACACACACCAGAATTCAGAAGATCCGCAAAAATACAGAACCTTAAATATTTCCCTGTAGAACAGGGACCGCCGTGCTTTATACTGAATTCAGTTAAATGCTGACAGGGTCTTTACAGAAATGCAGCCCTACAGTTCTTTGAAAGAAATACAAATTTGGAGACAAAATTCAGAGAATATTTTTAATTGTTCAAAACCCTCACATCTCCACATCTAGGAAAAAAGAATACTTCCGTTAGATTAAAGATATACATACAACCAAACGGTCCTTATTGGAGTTTTTTTTTTTTTTTTAAACCAACCTTAAGACCTCTGCTGTTGACCATGGAAGATCTTCTGCTGAAGCTGCTGCTGTTGAGGACCTTGGTCTTCAGAAACATGCTCCTTCAAGTAGTGAATGGATTGGTAGTAGTCTTTGCCCTTCTCATGGTTCTGGCTGAAGGTGGTGTAGGTGCCAGGAGGGTACAGACCATACAGGAGCCTGTAGTCAAAACCAGGATAAGGAGAACCCCAGAAGCCACCAAGTCCTTGGCCTGGAACAAGCACGCTGGTGAAAGCAGATCCAGGCTGCACCGCCTCAGCCGGGTAACCAAACTCTTCCGTCTGCTGCTGGTAGTTGCCGAGTTCAGCTTCCTTCACAATATTGGAAGTCTCTCCGGACTGGAGGACAGGGCCAGGTGGAGGGAGAGGGACTGGTGGCAGGAAGTCACTGGAGCCCACAGCCTGGGAATCAGCTGCTGCTTGCTCAGAGAAAGATGGAGGAGCAACAACCCACTTGGTTTCTGAACAAACAAGACACTGGTCAAGACGGCCAAGACTCATGGACAACATTCACAGCAGCTTTTTACAGGACTCACCTGGCAGACCAGCTTGAGCAGGTCCTGGCTGTGTGGAACCAGCACCTTCATGCAACACCAGCACAGGGGGAGCAGAGCCAACCATTGCTGGGCCTGTCTGAACAAACTGGGAGAAACCAGGACCCTGCACAGGGACCTGAACTGCCTCAGACACTCCTGCTGCAGGAACACTGGAAAGCACAGGAACAGCAGATCCTGGCTGAACAGCAACAGGGTATCCTGCCACAGCAGAGCTCAAGCTGCTGCCTGATGGAACCATGGGATAAACCTGAGGGACATTCTGCACAAACACTGGAACTGGCTGAGAGACGCCACCGCTTGAATGAGAGCGGTAATGCACTGGTGCAGAGCGGCTCATCTGTGCTCCTCTGTGGGAAGCAAAGCTAGTTGCTGCTTGTTGGTCACCGCTGCTCTGATCTGTGGATTTGGAGCCTGAAAGCAGAAAGAGCACAAGTTCTGAAGAAGATCAACACATTCATCTACATTGATGTGTCAGCAAAAGGGAATGAAAGATCACCTTTGGCAGGATAACCACATGATGGCACAACCAGCACAACAAAAAGGGAAAACCTGAAATCATTTACAAAGAGGAAAACATTAGAAAAACTCTGCTGTTGATATTTTTAGTTAAAATAATGCTTTAGAGATGGTTCTCCTGTCCTACCCCAGGAAGAACTTTGCAGTCTCCATCATGAAGGCCACAGTACAGAGAGATTCATAGGTTGAAGGTTTATCAATGTTAGCAGAGACCAGTCCTGACCAATCAGAGCTTAACGGGTTAACAACAGACAGCTGCTGGAGACAAACTCTCAGGAAGAGAACATCAAATCTCTGGTCTGTAACTAAGTTAATTAATATGAAATTTTATTTGTCATTTTAAGTTTTTTTTTTTTTTTTTAAGAAATGCTGCATTAATTAGTCGACTAATTCCCACAGAAAACTGTTATTTGCAAATAGAATTTTTTTTCCAAGCATTGTTCTTTGGTGGATTACATCAGGACATAAAGAGACAGACAGCAGACATCAGGAAGTGAGGAATACCTAGTGAGGGCTGTTTTCAAAGTGAAGCTTCAGGTTGACAGATCTTCTCACACAGGCTAAATTGTCCACTTGTGAGCTTAAGTCACATGCAGATCATGTTAAAAATGAGATGAATGTTGAAACATCTTAAACTTTGTGTTTTAAACCGCCAAGATATTTTTTTCTTGTTTGTTCAGTTTCCTGAAAAGCTGTCAGACGTACTCAGAGAATAAAGAGAGCATCTACTGACCAGAGACCCAAACGGCTATGCTTTATAACTAAACTCTTCACAAAGTTTCCACTTTTCTCTCCACAGAGTTTCTATTAAACGGGCCATGCACACATTTTTAATTACAATTCACCCATTTTCCAAACTCGCTTGATGCTTTTGGGGCCAAAGTCCGATCAGGTTTAACTTGCGACACGCGTTCAATGGCTGCGTGCTTTATATGTGGAGGCCTAAAATGGTCGTAGGAACACAACTCAACGTGAGTACGTAGCTTCACAAATCAAACAAAAACATTTTGACAAATTTTTATGCACCGTGTTCCACATTAGATCAATTCCTGAGTTATGGCTCAAGGGATTATTGAGTGGATTCTCAGTTTTTTAACAAATCCAAGGATTTTAGGTGTGCCCTGTCGTTCGAAAAATACAGTTAGAGTCACTTAATTATCTCTGATTTAATTTTAATTTCACACATTTCTTGCAGCAGTACACCACAAATATTGAAATAAACTGTTTTTTGAATCACAGCTGAAAATGTTCTATCTATTCCCACATTGAGATGATCCTACAGGAAGTCTTTTATTTTGAAAGGAAAACATGTGAACCTTTATCAAAAGTTTTAAACTGTATCATAGACAAAGGCTGTTTTCTCTCTAGGTTTATGTTTTATTTATGCCAAAGAACAGTAGTTCATTAACACAATAGTAACATATATTTCAAATCAGTATCTCTCCACATTTTATGATAGTAAAACACCTGACAACCAGAAAGCAACACCAAGAACATGTTTTCTTTCAGATTTAAGAAAAATATTAAATAAATAAAAGAACGACTATAGAATTAAAAGAAGTTCTTTATTCCTTTTAGATCATTGGAGCCAAAAGAACAATGCATTTTGTGGAATTTGTTGAGTGTTTTGGAAAACACAAATGCTTAAAAATGCACTCAGGTACCTAAAATTACAGTTTCAGAGCAGATGGGAGCAAAGTGTTAACTTTAAACTTTTTCTTATCTCATACATTTGTCACTAAAACAAACACATTAAAAAATCAATCTTAATTCATTTATTCAAAATGTTTATTTTCAATACACATTTATACACATTTATTTATTTATTTCAATACATATTTATTTAGAAGCCCGGAAGTTAAGATTTCTTGGTGCGTAAAAGTGGTTCGCTCCAGCCCTTAAGCTCCAGTAAAGCTCTTTAAATCCGACATTAGTGTTTGTGAGTCACAGCAAAGATGAGCTTCGGGGAGAGGTACGCGGTGTCGTCCTACCAGAAGATTTTCGGGGACTCTCCGCGGTTCCCGGCTTCCTCCTCTTCTCGTTTGAGCGGCGGCTCAGCGCGCGCCTCCCCGGGGCTCAGGTCCATGGCTGCGGCGCGCAGCACTGCGCCCTCACACGGCCTCTACAGGCGGGTCGGGCGCTCCTCGACGGCTTTGGCTTCGGTTCCGAGCGGCTCGCTCGACTTGACCCAAACCTCCGTGGTGAACAATGAATTTAAAGTCATTAGAACAAACGAGAAGGAGCAGCTGCAGGTGGGTGAGATTGGAGAACAGGACTTTTATGAATGGATGGATGAATGGATCTTTAATATTATTATAAAACTATTTTATCCATCACCATTTCTAAAGAGGTAACAAAATAAAGTTAAAAAAAATATCCTCAGATCCCCAGACTATTATGAAGAAACTCTAAGGAAAAATTGCCAGAGATAAAGAGGACCAACGTCAGTTTCTGCAAGTGTCCAGATAATTCCCAGCAGGCCACATCAACAGAAATCTAGACAATTGTTTTCCAGCATCAGGATTAAACTTGATGATTGACTAAATGATTGAGTCCTTGTAGTTCCATTAAGTTATTTACAGTACATGTAGTACAGTTTACTTTTCATCTTAAAAATGAAAGTAGATTAGTTGATTCAGGAGGGAAAAACAACTTTCAGAAAAGGAAAAATATGAACTATTGGTTACAGTATTGATGTAGCTCGTTATAGGCCAGGGGTCTGCAACCTTGAACTCTGGAAGAGCCATTCAGGTAATTTCTCACTGACTACAACCCTGTAGGCGCCACAAAGTCTTCCTTTACTCTTTAAAAAAATAAGACACTGATTTGTATTAAAGCTATTGTTACTACTATGATAAACATGAATGAACTGTTGTTCATTTTGCATGGATGAAACTTTTGATGGAAGTTCCTTTCATAAAAAAGACACCCTGTCACATATGATCATCTCCATCCAGTAAAAATACCAAGTCTAATGTCAGCAGTGATTTAAGGAATAGTTCATTTCACTGTTATTGGTGTATCTTTGCCAGAATTGTAACTCTAACAAACCAAAATGAAATCCAAACTAATTTAGTGGCCCCTGCCATATTTTTCAAAAACTCTTAAAATTCCTTGTTTTTTTCAAAAATAGAAAATTTGTGTAATAATTCTGTGAGCCTTAATAGTGGTTTTTCTTATTGACGTCCATTGATTTTTTTTTTTTCTTGTGCTGGACAGGATGCACAAAAATGTGTCAAAATGTTGTGGTTTGACTTGTGATACACACTGTCCTTCAACTGCTTGTAAATGAGTTAAAGTTTGAGTTAGCTTACTTTTTTTTCCTTTTACTACTTTTTTGTACTAGTTTTCTTTAATAGAAGAGCCACATGTGGCTACAGAGCTGCAGGTTGTAGACCCCTGATATCGACCCTTTGCCAAAAAAAAAAAAAGATAACCGTGGAAACATATTCATTTCCATAGTTCCATTTAGATAATACACTTTTATAAAATATAGATTTAGGGCTCATTGCTTAATTTATGTCAAGTATTTATTTTTTACATAAATTGGAATCCAACGTAAAACCAATAAAACTAGAAATTGTAGATATAATTTACCTATCAGTTTTTGTAAAATCATGGACAGGTTATGATCCATCAAATCAATGAAAAATAAGTAATTTCAAAAGGATACGACGATTTTCAATCCTTCAATAGTCCGAGCAGGGACCAGGACCTGGTGGAAGATAATCTGCATCTCCATCCAGATCCTCAGCAGAAGGAATCATGAAGTCCTCTTGAACATTCTGCTGGACTGTTGCAGTGATTTGGATTGAAGAAAGCAGAGTTTACCAACACCAGAGCTGGACATTAAACTCCAAATCATGATTGACTGACTATAGATTTCACTCTGGACCTCCAGCAGTTTGGCTTCTGCTTCTCACCAGTCTTCCTGCAAACCCTTGATTCCCAAATGAAAACACGTTTTACTTTCATCAGAAAACAGGACCTTAGACCACAAGACAACAGTCCAGTCCTTCTTCTTCTTGGTCCAGTTCAGACGTTTCTTCTGTTGGTTCAAGCAATAATTATATATGCCACTTGCATGCTTTCTGGTTGCACAAAGCCGGAAATTAAGACTTGTGTGTCCAAATCGTGACAGAAACATTTGAGCCAAACATCACCAATTTAACGAGATCTGGAGAATCTGTGTTGGTCCTTTGAGTTTAGTAGGTGGTTAGTTAGTGAAACTTAGTTTAAAACATTAATGTCCTGCAAAATTTGGGCAAATTTCTCCACATTATCATAATTTTCTGAAATCCTGCTTTCATGGGTTTTATTAACCCCAATTTATACAACTAAACAAATAAATCAGTTAAATTACTTAAAAGGTAACCAAACCCTAAATCAACTCTTCTTAGCTGTTGATCTCTATAAATGGGGCTTTAAAAATGCTGTCAGTTGGTCATTGCCAATTTTTTTGATAAATTAAAAAAAAATGTTTTAATCTTGAAAATTTAGTCTAAAACCGTATGTGTTCCTGCCCCGTAGTGGTTAATTGAGGTATTACCGTTGGATTTTGTGATTGGTCAAACCATGTAAGTTTCAGAAGTTTCGCATCATGATCTGCAGCTCCAGTAATGAGAACAATCCTAAATAAATTATTCTGGGTTACCTTACTGACAAAGCAGACAAAGATTTGATTTAAATTATACGGTTCTTTTTATTATTGGCAAAGTTCCATATTCATAAAGCCAAATGGTCCAACTCCAAACCAAGATTCCAACATTTTTTGGAATGAAATCCATTAGTACCTCACATCGTCAAACAACTTGAAAAAAAAAGGCAATTCAAACTAATTTTATTAAAAAAAAAAAAAAAAGTTGATTGAACCCCGAAGGTTTTTGGATTGATCTTCATTTTTTTTTCTCATGTATTACATATGTTTAAGATTTTTGTTTGTTGGTTTTTCTGCAATTTGTACACATTTAAATTTCCCCAGAGACATTCACTTTGTTGTTGTATTATGTTGCTTGTAAAAAAGTAAAAACAAAAAAAAAAACAGCAACAATCCTGCCCCCAAGCCCCACCCCTCTGACTGGATTTTCAAATTTCGGCTGTGGGTGGAGTCGGCCTCCAACTTCACTGTTTGGTTACCCTTTAAACAGTAGGCCTTGGATGTATATTGAATGTTTTCTTTTTAATGGAATTATATACTTTTCTATGATATTCTATTTTTTTGGAAAGGTGGTACTTTGTGTGTCAGGCTAGAGACCAAACCCAGGACATATTAAGCGAGAGGGGGCAAAAGGGGCATCATTTTAGTCCCCAAATTCTAGCTTGTAAAGTAAAACCAAATCTTACTTAATTTAAATCATTTCAAACTGAAAAGCATTACACTAAACAGCAACAGAAATTGGTTAAAACAGACCATACTGTTGCAAGGTGTGTAACCTGTGTCCACTTTTTCAATATTAGTAAAGCTCTTTTAAATAAAACATCACTCCTCAAGATTAAGGACCTGAACGTCTGCAGCTTTCCAAAGAACTGAATGATGATGGAGAATCATGTCTGGTGTTGCACAGGGTCTGAACGACCGCTTCGCCACGTTCATCGATAAAGTCCGACAGCTGGAGCAGCAGAACAAAGTGTTGGAGATGGAGCTGGTGACGCTGCGACAGAAGCAAAGCGAGCCGTCGCGTGTCGCTCAGCTCTACCAGCAGGAGATGAGGGAGCTGCGCTCAGAGCTGGAGGAGCTGAACAGGGACAAGGGCCACATCCTGATCGAGAAGAACAACTTGGAGGACGAGCTGCAGGTCAAACCTGTTGGTCTTTGGAGTCAGGTTTACTGCTTAGACGTGGATGTGTGTTTTGTCTGACCTGAAGCTTTCTCCTTTCAGAAGCTCAGTGGAAAGTATGAGGAGGAGGTGAGGATGCGGGAGGAAGCCGAGCAGACTTTGAGGTCCTTCCGTAAGGATGTGGACAACGCGGCCGCCGTTCGTTTGGACTTGGAGCGCCGGGTGGAGTCTCTAACGGATGAAATCTCTTTCCTCAAGAAGGTGCACGAAGAGGAAATCGATGAGCTGAGCAGCATGATGGAAGCGCAGCAGGTATCCGTGGGGGGGCTGGAGCTCGCCAAACCTGACCTCACATCGGCCCTGAAAGAGATACGAAACCAGTACGAGTCCATCGCCTCCAAAAACCTGCAGTCGGCCGAGGAGTGGTACAAGAGCAAGTTTGCTAGCCTCAGCGAGCAGGCCACCAGGAGCACCGAAGCCATGAGAGCCAGCAGGGAGGAGATCTCAGAGTTCAGGAGACAGCTGCAGTCCAAGACTGTGGAGATAGAGACCCTGAGGGGCGCCAACGAGTCTCTGGAGAGGCAGATGGCGGAGATGGAGGACACACACAATGCTGAAGTCTCAGCCATGCAGGCAAGCTTCTTTCATTTCTAAAGGTTCTCCAACATAATTCATCTTTAAGTTCTGTTGAGTTCTGAACATGCCCCACGCAATTTTAGGAACACTTCATACCAAAATGCAAACATTTGAAAGAAAACGTCCCGCTTACTTCACTTATATCCTGGAAGGCAGAGTTTAATCCATAGTGGGCGTGTCAAACTCATTTTGGTAGAGGGGCCCCATTTAACCCATCTGATCTCAAGTGGGCTGGACCAGTAACACAATAACAAAATAACCTATGGTCGACTTGGTAGCTTTGTTTCTGTTTTATTTATTTATTTATTTATTTTTTCAGTTAGAAAAAATGTTTCACCAACCTAGAAGCCTAACCACTTATTATTATGTTGAAAAAATTTTTTTATCTCTTGTCATGCTAGTGTTGTGTTTCTTTTGCTCCCTCTAGTGACAGAATTGAACATTGCAGTCATTTCTTTAAAGAACCATAAATCGCCACAGGAATGGGCTAGAAATAGAGATGTGACAATTCCCTCAAGCTACGATTCGATTCAGTTTTAAAGTCCTGATTTAGATTTTTTCTGATTTTTTTATATCTCAACACAATGAATTAGAAGAATTTTAAGGCCAAGTATGTTTTATTTTCCCCCCTTACATCAAACCTATGTTTTCCTACTTACAGAAAGGATCCACTACAAATAAACAACTATAGATAATAGTGAAATGATCACAAATCCTGTTTTACTCGGTTCATGTTGTGCTCCATGTGTGATAGACTGCTCCACTCAGCATCACATGTTTGACAGCTCATGTTGTGAGCAGCAGATTTGCCACGCGGTGAAAGAGTGGCGGGCCACCAGTTTGCGGCTCTGAAGTTGGGGAGCTCTGATTTAATGAGAATAGCCAGCGTGTAAAAAAAAAAAAACTCACTCAAAACGTCAGTTTTTGATGCAGAGGTCTTAACCATGCGTCAATATGTTACTTGGGAATGAAAATGTGTTGATTTGGGAAGATGTAGGCATTAGTTTTTAATCCTTCCGCTCTCCTTGGCTTCTTAACATTAATGGTGGGGTCATCTGTACCCCACAAGACAGTGCACTGAACTTTCTTTTATCATTGATCTTTGAGTTTCACTAATGTCCATGGGAGACATAAAATCCTGTCCACCTCTGTCCACATTTGTCATGGAAGGAATCACACATCAATATGTGGTTGTAGTCATCTGGACCCCAAAGATCATTCAGGAACATGCTAAACCTTGGGGTGTTCACACTGGACAAGCAAGGAAGGGCTTCATCTTCCTCTGTTCCTTTTGCTACTGTTTAATGTCTTTTGCTACAGTTTTATGTAAACAGTTGGTACTTGAGGAAATTAGAAGAGACGCCATCCATACATCACTACCAAATCTGAGTCCCTGATTGGTCAAAGTATATTTGGTTTAACTTTCAACACATCCTCAATAGACGCTTGTTTTGTAAGTAGATCCTGAAAACTGTTGCATAAACTTGTTTAGATACGTATGAACAAGCTAGTTTTGGATGTGGAAGCCTGAAACGCACATTTAAGCACTTTTACATAGACTTTTCATTGGAAGCAGACGGTGTGAACGTAGCTTCAAAGCTCCAGGATGGTCAGCGCAGACTCATTTAGAGATCATTGACTGCAACTGTATGAAATAATAGGATTTAAAGCAGGCAGCTCATAGGGCCAAGTCAGTGATGTCAGCACCGGGTAAAGCCGGCAGACTTTCGCACACAGCAGGCTGTCGCCTATTTATATGTGACAAAGACTCAACAAGTGATCCTGAAAGACTTTTTCCTGTAACACTCAACTAACAGGATTTGCTGATTTTAGCTAACATTTTCCCTATCGTCCATGTTCCCATCCATTCATGCTGGGTTGAGCAGAGAAGATTCCCACTCCTCCCTCCCTCCCCCAGACGGCTGTCCAGGGTCACCTGAGGAGACGGCGAGGAGCTCCCAGCTGTAAGACAGGATAACGTCTCCAGTAAATCCTGCCTCCTCTGACCCTTAAAAAGCTGTGCTGGGAAGAGTCTGGAAGGATTTCTGACCAAAAACCCTGAATACCTGAAATGGTTCCTTTAGCATTACCTGACAGAAACTTTTATTCTGAATTTTTTTCTCCAAAATACTGAGCTCCTTAATTCCACTAATTCAGTGAATCACCGTAATGAAGTTGTGAGAAAATCTACAAATTGATACATTCTTTAATAATCACTCATACTGAATCGAGTTTCAGATGTTGCATGAACTTCCACGGACCGTGAGGCTAAAATTGACCTGGAATAAGCGCGTAGCAGCTGTTTGCCCACCTCTCACATTTCTTAACATTTGGTTATTGACCGTATCTGGTCAAGTTAGTAAGACCTCACTCATAGAAAATGGCTTACTTCTGGCTCCAATGACATTAAGTCAAGTTAGTTGCCATATTTTTGCAATCTGGACACCACCATGTTGGATCTATGACGTCAGTATGCAGTGATTGTTTGAAGTTGGTCTGAATCACCATATCTATGGCAACCATTCTCACAAATCAGGAGAGAACTTGTTATAAATAAAAAAATCTCCCAAAACATAATCTGGATTATCAAGAACATGTAAAAAAATAAAGTTATCAAAAAAAATGGTTATTCTGACAAATAGAATGAGTAATAGCTGTTTATTTCTCTGTGAAGGTCTATGGGATTTTGGCATTCCATTTCTTGGAAGTAGCAGTTATTTCCTATTTGGAACATGATGGGGTAGGAGCCACTTAGATTTGTTCTCATACAGTCAATGCTTTGGGGAGAAGGAAACTAAATTAAAAGTGGCTCAAAATGGCCTTAAGTCCCATTGAAACCCAACTATTTGCACAACATTTTCAAAAAATGTCTTCTAACTTGGTGCTCTTTTGATGAACTACAGAACCTCTGCTAACATTCTCATGAGACATCTTAGAAACATCCTTGGTCTTAGAAGTTCTTTTCCACCATGTTTATTAATATCTTACTATATTGCTGTTCCGTATGTAGGTTGAGGAACTTGTTTTAGGTGTTAAGTATTTCTCAGAATTACCATTCTTGCTAGGACACCTTTCTTTCAAACATGTTCTTCTTGATAATCCTAAATTTTAATCATGATATATTTCCAGTTGTGTAAGTTATTAAAGTTATAAACTGACCTGACAGATCTTTTTAAAAAGTAAGGGGTAGCCCCTTGTCCCCGAGTCCAATGTTCAAAATGTTTGATTGACAGATTCTCTTGAGCTCGCTTTCAGTGGTAGGGGTGTGGACTTCCAACAAGCTCATCCCTGATTGGTGGGAAATGTAGCCATAAAAATGTTGACTCAGACCGAATCATCTGGCTCCAAAACTTCCATATCTAAAATGAAGGCAACAGAGTTGACTACACATTTTGTGGGAACCGAGAGTAAACACTCTTCTATTGGTGATGTCACGCTCACTCAGTCCAGTTCTCTTATACAGTCAATGATGCTAAATAGTGTATCTTACTTTGAGGCGTGGCCAACACTGAATTCAGGTTCATTACCGGTTCAGGCTGCGACCTTTGACAGCGAGCATCTGTGACGTGGAGACGGCTGAAGGCTTTCTTAGTATAGGATTAATCCAGGACCTGCTAAATACAGGAAGGTGATGTGGACGTCTTAGGCTTTTCACAGAGACGGCTAAGCTCCAAAGATGGTGACAAACACGGAAAACCCTTTACAAAACTGTCTAATGAGTCGGTTGTGTGTGGAGTGGTTATTGATAAAGGTCAACCCTGAATATCCAGGGAACGATCTCTGATGTTTGTCTCTTTGAAATGGTTGCAGGACACCATTAATCACCTGGACAGTGAGCTAAGGAACCTGAAGGGTGAGATGGCTCAGCACCTGAGGGAGTATCAGGACCTGCTCAATGTCAAGATGGCTCTGGACATAGAAATAGCTGCATACAGGTACTGGATTAAACAGTCCTTATATGGAAGAGGCAGACATTAGGGCTTTAAATTAAGACCTAGGAAAATAACCATGGCTGATGAGGGTTTCTAAAGTATTTAGGAATATTCTGAGTTTTTCTCTTTAAAAAAATAAAGTTTTGACTTCAGGGCTGTGTTTGTGGTTCTGTTTTCTCAGAAAACTGCTGGAGGGGGAGGAGACTCACTTCAACTCTGGCATGTCTTTCGGGACTGCCAGCTACAGCTATCAACCCCGAGTGTCAGCCGGCTCCTCCAGGAGCAGCAAGAGGGAGAAAGAAGGAGGTGCTAAGGAAAGTTTTAAGGATGTAGGTGAGGATAAGGATGAGGCAGACATCAACTCCAACACCTGAGGACAGACAGGGACAGATTTTAACTCAAATGTTTGACATAGATTGGTGTTTCATGTAGGATTGTGGGGATTGTTGTACGCTTTTACTTATTTATGGACTATAATGACAACATTTACTTCTGTAACACTCTTAAGGTGGATAGTAACCCAGAAACAAGGCTCCACAGTAGATGTGTGGCCAGATAATTTATTATCTAATTTATAATTTATTTAAATCGAATGAAGTTGCACCTGTACAAGCAATCAAAGGATATCTAATGTGATCTGATCTAATCCATTAAAAGGTGATGGAAAGTAACAGTTAGTATTCAGGCACTTCCACCATATTAGAATATAATTGAAAATATGTTAAAAAAATAAAACTAATATTGATTTAGACTCTTAACTGATACTTTAAAGAGTTTATTCTCAATTATTGTTATTTTCTCATGGTAAAAAAAAATAATAATAACATTAAATTCTGTATTCAGAAAGCTGAAATAATTATTATATTTGTGGAATAAAATGACTAAATGAGCCATTTTCCTTTGAATCTTCTCACAATTCCTGAAAAGGCTTCAAAATCTTATCAGTGCTGCACTCCTCTGCTGCTTCTGGACTTTTTTTAGCCTCATTTCCTTTGTTGAACCTTCTGAACTAACCCTGGAAGCAGCTCTGTGAACAGCCACACCTCCGACCTCACGCAGGGTCAAACTTTCCCTGTGACTGTGTGAAGAATGATCTAAAATATAGTCTGGATAAATATATATATTAAAAAAAACAAATTTTTTCTATAGTTAGATTCTTCTTTTCAGATAATTTTAGGCCTTCACTTAAGGCTTTGCAGGCCCTGATGGTACGCCACTGGAAGGACTGCTCCATAATGACAGAACTTTGCTGCTGTTTTTGTAAAATTATCCAACTCCAGTGACAACATAAGATTCTGAGCAACTACTTTTAAGGTTAAAGTAAAAAATGCAGAGCACATCAGGGCAGGGTTCAGCAACCTGAGGCTCCGGGGCAACATGTGACTCCTTTGTACCTCCATTGTGGCTCATTAGATTTAATAAAGTTTTGTGTTTAAATATTAACATGTCAGATAACTGAGTTAAATAAAAGGTTTAACCTAATTTCAGAGTTATTTATTATTTGAATCGACTTAAGGCTCATATTTTGATCTTCTGCTGAATATTAGCATCTAACTGTTGTTCTGAAGCAAAGTTCTCAAAGTAAATAATGACATTTACATGCATATGGTAGATTTAAACAAAATATTAAGATTCTATACCAGCGCTATCCTGTTTTTTATTTGACATTAGAAGGAGAAAAATGATGATGGTGCATTTAAGTCATAATAATAAAACATGCTATGTTTGACTTTCGTGCATTTTTATTTAAGTAAATCTGCTCCAGCTGGAGGGGGAGGAGCTTGTTTAGATGTCTGCAGCCTGAGGCTCCGGGGCCACATGTGGCTCTTTGGTCGAAGAATAGTACAATTGTGTTGGTTTTAAAAAATAAACACATTTTTTGGAATATAGAGCGCATCAATCAAAACAAACCGTATAAATCAAACCTCATTTAACATTCCAGCCCTTCCAGGCTCCCGACTGCAGTACCCACACAACGGTCTAACATCACTTGAGGGTTTTACCAAAATCTAACATTCTCACAGACTTTAGAGCAGCGGGTTTCACACAGAAACCTTTTTGAGATCAGTGATCACAGGCAGAATTCATATTTAAGGTGCACCAGATTTTAAGGTGGACTCCCTATTATTAAAAAATGCAATTCAATGGGCCGAAAATGTATTAGGGGTCACATGATAAGCCTAAATTTAACTTTTGTTCATTAGATTTCTCATTTTTGGCTGAGATACACCAACAACGATTAAATAAACTATGTATTTATACCTACTTTCTACTACATTTGCTACATTGAGACGATTCTCAATAATACTGTCTTTTATTTTGAAAGGAAGTCATGGTAACCTTTCTTAAAACTTATTAACAATTTAATATTTTTAAAAATTAAATTATATTTATGCTTTGGTGTTATTTATGCAGAATAACAGTTCATTTATATTTATCTTAACAATAACATAGATACAAATCTTTTTTTGTTTGTTTATCTAAAGGGTAAAAAGCAACTTTGCGGTTCCTAGTGGGTTTTTGTTAGCGAGAAACTGAGCCTCATGACTCTTTTAGTGTTGAAGGTTGCAGACCCATTAGCTTGTCTAGCACAGACTGTATTTTATTTCCAAAGGAACTAGTATTCGCTATTGTCAAAAGCTGTTAAAAGCAAATGGAGTTGACCTTGGAATTTATAGAAAATATAACACTTATAATTTATTAACTTAAAGATGTATGAGCTACAATTCATAAACAAATTGCTAAACCCATTATATTGATGAAATAAATCAAACCACTTGGGCTCAAAAATTACCTTGATTTAGTGTCTACTTGAAAGCAAGAACGTATTTTTTTCCCATAAATGTAAATAAATGTAGGATTCAAAGAGTTAAAGACCACAAAAACATAAAGTGTAATTTTATAAAACAAAAAATTGGTAAGAAACTGGCCCAAATGGCTCGTTTAGTGTTGAAGGTTGCAGACCCCTGGTTTGGAACATTCTACTGAGTCCAATTGAAATATACCAGTTTGAATAAGTTATTGAACTTAAACTTTTGATGGTGTAACGCAATGAGACACTGTCTACTACTGTCCAAACATCTGGAGGTATTTAAGCTACCAGGCAGTTTCTGCCATCACATGTATGTGGATCATTTTCAAGTCATTCTTCTTAGTCATGTAACCATAATGAACAGTTTACACTGATTTTTTTTAAGTTCTACAAATGTTTGCTTTTAAATGCAAATTCTACAAGAGATCTTTAACCTGCATAAAATCAAGTGGCTCAAAGTTATTTGGAAAACTTTTTCCTCTGAATAGATTCTATTAAATAAACATTGAGATTTGTGGATACAGAGAATTTAGAGAACTATCAGTTCTGTCGCTGTGTCCTATATGAAGGCCATAAAGCCCCTAATCGATAAAAATCATGTTTTGGATGCTTTTAACATGTTCTGGTGGTGTTCTTCTAAATACGTAGAAAGTAACCAGTTTAAAAACAATCTGGTCCTTTATTTTTGGCTACCTGTCAGAGTAACTTCTTTGAGTGAGTGAAATATATCCATGAACAAGCTTAACCCCTGAAACCACAGACAAAATAAATGAGAACGTTTTTGATTATTTTATTTGAAATTGAGAAAATACAAAAGGTCATTTTGCAGAAAAACCTCCAGAAAACAGCATTTGTGTTCTAAAGAAGAGTTTTACATTCACATTCTTTCACTACTGTGGACACATCCCAGCTTTGAGGTTTACAAACGTCTTTGGTATTTGTAGTTTTTCTAACTTGAAATCACATGTAATCCTTGAAGAAAAAAGACCCAGGTGAGTGTCTGAGGCTCCTGCATAAATCAGTAGAACAGACGAGGCCTTTCTTGTTGAGTTTGAAAGAAGCTAAACTTAAATCTAATTCAGCTACAGCAGCACTAACTTCTAACAAAATGGCAGTGAAACTTTTGACACTTTCATTCAAATGTGTGTCGTTGTGGTCCTTACTTCAGTCAACGTGTTGCTTGTGTTCAACTCGCATAAATAAAAGCCTGAATGGATGAGTTGAGGTTTACGTTGGTTCATGTCAAACAGTTTTTCAGGAACCCAAACAGCTTATCTGTGACAAATGTTCTCATGTAAACAGGTCCTGAAAAGCTTCATCCACAAGTCCCGCACAAGTATTAAGGCATCCATTTGTGGCTGTAAAAACAAGCAGTTTTCTTCAAAAAGTTGAGAAAAATATCAACATAAAGTCCACCTTGTGTTCAGGACTGGGAGGGCAGGACCAAACCAAAGTGTAGAACCAGCAGACCGTCCTGCAACAGAGACCATCAACATGAAAAGGAGAGTTCAAGTATTCATGAACAAAGCTAGAGCAGTGATCTCCAACCTTCTTTAGAACACGGACCGGTTTAATGTCTGACAATATTTTCATGGACCAGTCTATGGGCTGAAGTGGGCTGAAGTTCTAGCTTCCAGTTTCTCTTAACTTTTGAGAGTAAAGTTTATTTACCACTTTATGTAAAATATCTGCACCTGCTTTAAACTTAGTGTATTTTATATTTTTGTGTAAGAAGCATTAAAATGTAATGTTTCTTCAACTAATGACTGTCAAAGTGAAAAAAAAATCAGCTGATAACTTTAGCCTCCTCTGACTTTTATTAAGATGTGACAGATATTTACAAAACAAAAGTCACTAAGACTGGTATTTTTTACATATAATCCTAAGCGTGAATCCTCTTTTGAACAACTTTATTAGCAACATCCTTAATCCTGAATATTCTGGTTTATTATTATGGTCTGTGGAAACAACTGTGAGTAATGCGAGTAAATATTCCTGAATTTTGTCTAAATCCCAGTTTATTTTATTTTGAAGTTGAAAGCTCTTCTTCTGTTTCCTTTAAAAAATGTTTTTTTGTCTTCACTTTAGCCGCTGGTTGAAGCCGCTTTAAGAAAGTGGCAGATGGATTTTTGATACATGATTGACCCACGACAGGCATTGGATGTGGTGGAGAGAATCCAGTACTTTTCCAATAAAACTTCCTTCAGAATTAGATTATAAATAAAACATGTTTTATTTTACTGTACCGACTGTCCCGTGGACCGGTATCAGTCAACTGAGCTAAACAACATGAGCGCTGGTTCGTCCGGTACCTGTAGAGCCTCTTTTCCAACAGACTTCTGTATGTCTCTCAGTGACTGGTAATGATCCAGAAGGTGATCTCCACAAACCATATCCACCTGCAGACACCCAAACACGTTTTCATTTACATTCCTCTCTATTAGTGCACGAACCAAACAGTTCATTCATTCAAACAAATCTGAATCTGAAGGGAAACACAGAAGATTCCTCATATATCAAATACACTTTAAAGAAAACGTGAAAACACAGCAGGAACGTCACTGAGCTGGAAAGTGACTTCCAGCTTTGTCCAGACTGGTTACAGCCGTGCAAACATTTGAGGGCAGGAAATCAGGGTAAGCTGCTAATCCTCCACCTGTCACTAAAGACTCCACCTGCACTCCTTAGGTTCTGTCAGACGTCTGCGCTCTAAAACCCTCAAACGCTGCTTCTCTGCTGTTCGTTAACACTGTAACCTTTACTAAAAATACATTGGACTGTCAAAGTTAATGAGCTTGTTAACTTTACATAAAAAATTGCAATCATTGAAGCTGATTTGCTGTAAGTTAGTCCAGATATTGGGATGAATCTGTCCTCAGACTCACCTGGCAGGTTGAAGTCAGCTCCATCTTCTTCCTGATGAACAGCTCCACATGGCGGACCGTGGCCTCCCCCGACACGCACACGTACTTCCTCTCTAGTGGCTAAAAAAAGAACAAATTCAGCAACAGAAAAGTTAACTATTGATGCTAACAGATCAGAGGATTAAAAAAAGATTTTCATTTATTACAAAGAAGCTTTAAACCACAGAATACCTTAAAATCACAGATTCCCTCTTCTGCTCTGGAAAAAAACAGAGAAAAAATACAAACTTTTAATATGCAGTTTTTGGTCTCCTTGTATGAAGTTGGAGCTGTTCTTCCAGTGTAACAGACATGTATGAGAAAACCTTCATCTCCTTTCTTAAAATAGACGATTAGTCGACTAATCAATGACTGATCGACTATTAAAATAGTTGACGACTAATTTAATAGCCGATTAGTCATTACTTTGTTCTATATGGAGTCAGAGTGTAGTAAAGTTGAACAGAATTGTTAGCATCCAGCACCAAAAAATGCTCTTTTTTTCATTATTATTTTTTCAAAACTTTATCTTTTGTGAAAAATAATTTCAGATGGCGACCTCATTAGAGAGACAAATAAGCTATATACTTTCCTTCAAACTCCTTCAAACCCTTTAAATATAAAATGTAATTGTTATGTCATCTTGAGGGGCAGGCCACCTGTCAAAACGAGTTTGATGGATGGTGTAGGGTCAAAGGTCAACTGTAGAAATGAGTTTGATGGAAAGTATATTCTTTATCTCTCTCATTTGATTTAATGTTGTTTTAATCCCAGAAACTAATGAAGGACAGAAGCTGCACGATTCATTAGAAGTTTAATAAATTATCATCTTGTTTTTATTTGTAGCTAGTTTAAAGCTAATGATGTTTAAGATGTGCGCTTTACATCCACTTTGCGCATGACCCGATTAACTGACTAATCAGAAAAAACAATCTGTAATTAGTGGACTATTAAAAAAACCGTTTGTGGCAGCCTTACTGATTTTATCAAAGAAGCGCATCAATGAAGAACAATCCCACTGTCCAGTACTTTAAAATTAAGATTATGACAAAGTGTTGGACTAGTGGAGGCAATTGAAAGTTGCAACATTTAACGAAAATTGCAGAAATTATATCTATATTATATTTGATTAAGAAGTGATAAATAATGTGGTTACATATAAATACAAAACATATAATGATTACTTAAATATTTTAAGGTGGAGTCAAACACATTTAAATGTTTGAAAATCATAGAGTTTGGCCAAATTCATTCCCTTTGGCTCCTCTCTATCGTTCCAATCGAAGGGGCATTTGGAGCTTTAGCAGTGTCCAAACTTGTTTTTAAGGGGGAAATGTAGTGACTTAAGGCTGGGTATTCCTCCGCCGGTAGGGGATCCACATCCTTCTTGCGGTGAAGGAGAAACACATATCTTCACATGGGTGTGGTCTGAAGCACAGAAGTTTACAGTAATGATCTTTTGCTTTGGCATTATTTTTTAAAGTCATAAAACTGATGTTATGTATTTTCCACGTGCTAGCAGCTTCGCGTTAACATAAATGACCGCTGAATATCGATGATGTCATTGAGTGGTGGTAACGTCTATATTAGGAGACACTATTTTTCCATCACTCTGTTGGAGGGCTACATGTAGGGGTAGGGAGAACAATTCTGATTCAGACTTTGTATCTTTAATTGCCTGCATAGATTTTATGGACTTGAAGTTTGTACCCAACAAACTCCAGGAGTAGAGACACGTCCAGCTCAGGAGGGATGGTGAACACAGGCAGAGGAAAGCTGTCCCTTTTCTGTCTCTTCACTACAACGGGACCCTGAGGGGAGGGGACCACTGCAGACAGGAGAGAATGAGGAGTTCAGGTTTTCTATCATCTATAGCTGACATGCACAGAATGGGCTCTACATCTAAAGGTCATGGTACGATATTCTGACAACATCAGCATAGAGCATCTTTTACCTGGTTTGGGTACGGGGAGACCTCTTTTCTTGTAGAAATTACATATTTGTTTTCTTTCAACTGTTAATAAAATAAACAAAAAAATATACATTACAAGGAGTTAAAAGTGTTATCTCTACCCATGTCAGACCCCCAAAGTGGAGCATGTCATGGGTGCTGGTACTGAAGACTCATTTGAAGTGGATCAGGTGTTAGATGGCTTCATACTTACGTTCTTCCAGGAAAGGAACCATTTTGTAAACGATATCCTGCAGCTGCCTGTCAGGTCTGGAAATGACAACAACAACAACAACATAAAGAACTAAAAGAGGTACAATTGAAGGCTTCTACGTATTGTTTCCTTACAAGCCAGAGCGAAATATAATCATCGTGATTTTAAAGCATAAATACTAGAAGGCTTCTCCATTACTTCAAACAATAAAAGCCTGGTTAGGAGCGTCATCTTTGATATCATAGTAGTTGTTGTCCTCGATGAGACTATGTGGCTCACCTGACGTTGTACAGAGGCTGTGTCTGATGGACCACGATGCTGCATGTGGGGCATCTGTTAGTGTGGAAGAAATGCTTCACGATGCAGCTTTTGCAAACTAGAAAAGACAAAACACAATGAAAGTCAGAACAATGAGGGTTAGACCCAGAGTCTGGAACCTGAGGCTCCAGAACCAAACCTGGCTCTTTTACCCATCCATAAAGGCTCTCTGAACAAAGAAAAATAATACAATAGTTTTTAAAAGTAAAGATTGCTCATACATTGCTGCGTTTTACTTATCATGTTAGATGGTATCTGTGTGTTCACATAATTATTAGTGTAGATGTTTTTTCTCAACATTTCTAGAATATAAATAAAGTTTTGCACATATGTGTAATTGAAATGCAGCTAATGATAAACAAGCTTGAATTGTCTCCTCTTGTACTGTTAAAGGTTGCAGACTCCAGGTTCAGACTTTGAACTGTAAAGCACTCACATGTGTGCAGGCACTCTGTGATGGTGCTGGCATCGATGAGGAATCCACAGCAGAGGCCACAACGGATGTATGGATAGAACTGGTTGAGAGGGAGCTTAGTCTGTTGAAACAAGATGACATAACTGTTCAATCTGTCCAGAGATGGCTCGTAAATGAATTACAAACACTTACCGACAGTACAGTAGTACTTAGTACAATTTTGTTCATATCTACTACAATTACTTCAGTAATTTTTCTGAAAGTTGCACTCTAATTAAGAGTAAATTTATAAAGAATAAACATTATCTGTTCTGTAGCGATTCAAACTAATAAATGCATAAGCATATATTAAATATAGTTTTTGATCGGTGTAAAAACAAATGCATTAGGTCTCGTTGATTAGTCTCAGCTTTGACAATAAAGTTACAATAAGAGCAAAACCTGCAGAGTGTAAAACTGCAGTGTTGCATGGCGAGTAAAACATTGAAGACAAAAATGACCTCAGTTACTGAGAAAGAGAAGATAGCTTAAGTTAAAATACAGCTCCAATAAAGAAAACTAAGCTTTAAATTGGGGCTATGCACAACAAAAGGAAAAAAAACGTTGTTTTATTTCTGAATTCTATAACTCAGTGAAAACTTGGCTGTTTCCAAAGTTGTAAACAAAGAGTTGCTAATATTTATTTGCTTAGTCAGTTCAATATTTTTTATTGCAATAAGTAGAAACATCAGAATTTCCCTGATTTTGATTATTTAAAAGCTCAAACAGCACTTGAGCAGGTGTTTCACATCATCAGTTACATTTTTCCTTATGTACATATTTTGGATGCATACTTTATACTTCTATTTGGCTATTATTTAGAAGTAAAACTATACTGACTTCAGTTCATCTGAGCTCTGGAACACAGTAAATAAAGGCTGGAGCGTGATGGTAACACGTACCTCGTCGTCTGAGTCGTTCCCTGATACATTTGTGGACCCTTCATTATTCCAACGACCAGATGGAGCAGACATCCCCACCTGACTCTCACAATTACTTGCTTTAAAGCGAAGTTTCAAACAAAAGCGAAAGTCGTTCGCCCCAAACGTCAATATAAATCATACGTTTGATTTTCTCAAATGTTTTCCCTTCAAAAAACTGTTATTTAGCAAAGCAAGTCGGCTAATGTTAGCCTCCTTATCTTAAACCAGAACAGCTATAAACCAGCCTGTTGTGTGACTCCCGCGTCTCCTCCCGAATCCGTTAAGTCAAACGGTCCTTTTCTTTAATCTTTTTAAAACTTAAATTGTTGTTAATATTTTGTCAAAAACACCCAAAAGTTTCTGTTTTAAATTATTTGCCGCTGCCGTTATCTCATGTAACTTCATGCAGCTCGCGCGTGGTTTTGGGTGCGTGGAAAAAAACACACTAATTTCCGGTTTGTACTTTTCAGAATAAATGTGACGTTGATAGACCTTAAAGATTACATAGCGAATCATATTTTATTTTGTTCCCTGTTCCATACTTCACTAAGGTTTTACAAAAAATAAAAATCAATAATATTTTTTTACTGAACGTCAACAATTTAAAATCTGTCAAGTTGTAGCGTATTTCAGGACTTTTAAGACTTGTATTTTAATTGCGATGGTCTAAGGAATTAAAAATTTACATAAGATTTTGAATCAGTTATTACATTTCAAAAATTATAAGCCTTAATCGAACTGTTTCAAATTGAAGCATAATCTTATTCTGCAAATGTCATACACTTATTTTGAAGGTGACGTTAAAGTGACGTAAAACAAGCTGATGTCCGGTTTTGTGAGTTCCTATCATAGACTGTATATTAAATAAATACATGTTTTTACAGTCTATGGTTCCTATGGACCACGAATTTAAATGGTCAAATTTACAACCCTTTTTAAATTTATTTTATCTAGACCTTAAATCATATTATAAAAGAATATAACACACGCAACATTTGAAGGCTTCAAGAACATTTAATATTTTAAAAGAACTGCATTTTTTTTTTTTTTTTTTTTTTTTTTNNNTATATAAATTGCAACACCAAGGTTTATTGATGTTGTGCCGGTTGCACTGTACTTGTAGGGTTTTCTGTTACCTATTGTTTAAAAAAAATGCACAACTGAATGTGAATGTAAACAATTGAAAATTGAAAGAATGTTCAATAAAGTTTATGGGGAAAAAAGAGTTCCAATGGACCAGTGGGGGTCACATAGCACCATTCAGGCCGGTGTCTGAACAAAGTCTGGTTTCACCCTTTAGAAAAACACAACATTCCTTTATATTGATGTCACTTTTCCTAATGATATATGTAACTGAACAGCAAAAATTTGAAATATAACGAGAAGACAGCACTTTATTCCAAGTATAACATTTGTTTTACTCTGGACAAAGGCACAAATTAAAAGTTCCTATGCTGCATCTTCAGTAAATGTATTTGATTCAAAATGTTAAACAATGCAAATCAGCAAAGATATTTTCTTTTGTTGTATATTTTTCCCTATAATTACCAATTTTAGCCTGACTATAGTTGACGTTAATGGTTCAAGATCCAATGTGAAAGTATATAGAGTGTGTACAAATACACATTTTTGTTTACCTTCTCCCTTTTGGACAGCTAAACATGGTTTTGCATATATCCTAATAATAAAAAGAGCTAAAATGTCTTTTTTTTAATCCAAAATTTTGCTTAGCTTTTGAAATAACACAAGAGATAACACAAGGCATCTTCATTCAATGTAATATCAACAGTGGTTTACAAAAACAAGGTTTATCTCACTGTTAAGGAGCATCTTACCCATAAACCTCATAAATGAACCAAACTATCATCCTTGATCTGTGGGTGCTTCAGCTTTGAAGACGGTCAGGGGAAAAAACAATAAAGAATAACCTACATGGGATAAAAACTCAGGAGGAACACATGCTTTAATGTTTCAAATAAATCCGTCTTCAAAAATGCAACAGGAATGCTTAAATAAAAGTAAACCTGCTCTGAAACTTAGTTGGGTTTTAATTTTATTTTTTAAAAGAAAAATATCAATCAAGAACAAGTGGATCTGTCTTTGACAAACAGAAGCTTTTAGAAGGATGATAAGATTATAACAATCATGAAAGACAGGATCTCCAACCACTTATCTATAGAGATCTGATTCTGACTAAACAGCTACTGTTCTCAGTCACATCCTGATGAGGTTCCTGCTGTTTAGCATTTTCTCCTAACAAATTTTCTAAAATTTTATAAACAAACCAACAGTTTTTTCTGCATTAAATGGCTCAGGAGAGGGCAGAAGATCGGCTACCAGGTGAAAATAAAACCTCAACCTCAAGCAAGACCACTATTTACAAAATTTAAACGATGTGATGTGCTCAGGTGGATGTTTATTTCAGGTGTCACTTTTTTTCTTTATTTTTTATATATATTCATTTGTTTGTCACAAAACAATTATAAAAACAAGACAATGCAAAATGCATTTCTTTTTTATTACAATGAAAGAATAAAACATATTATTTTTGGTGGTTTTTATTTCTTTAACAAAGCCACATACATTCTAAAATAATTTTTTGAATTGAGTCTTAACAAAAAAAATGGTATTTCTTAGCTCTTTATATTCCAGAGATTTTCCATCCAAAACTTTGAACTGAATCCTGAATAAACCGCATCATCAAAACCTGCTCATTTAAAGTGAAACAATCAGACTCTGTAATGTGGATAAGGCCATGCAAACAACAAGAAAAGTTCAAAAACACATTCAAACACAGGTTTGTAAAATTTTATTTATTTTTCTCTAAACAGTTTTTAGTGTCATCAGCTGTCTGCAAAATAAAGCTTAATTTCAGAAACATTCAGATTTAAGTGGTTGAAATTTTGTCCTTGGGGGCAAAACTATTAAGAAACAGTGAAAGTTGTGGAGTTAAAATTACAGATGTGACAAGAGAAAGACAATAACATGAATATTTTCTGTAACTACATTTCACAACACATTTCATTAGAAGTCACTTTTAATGATTTAACATTAACCCCATCCTAATGTGTATAATTCTCAAACTGCAGTCTTTTTGAGGCTTTTGATGTCTGTAAACAGCCTGTGAATGTGCATCTTTTCCGCTCTGAGTCCTGTGTGTTGCTGTTTAGGGTGACGTCAACAATAATGCAGTTGAGTCATGTGAGGATGCTGGCTGATGATTCATATCGTGGAATCTGGAAGACCCTGCTTGTCACTGCTTAACGTTTGTTGGTAATAACTTGGCATGAGGAGCTCAGTGGACTTGTGGGACAGTGTCCAGCCTGAAACTGGGAGATGTGGAAGCTGTGAGTAATGGGGCTTGATGCCTCCCAGCATGACTAGTGGAGTGTTAAAAATGAAAAATGGTACCCAAGTGCAGTAGGGGGTAAAAAAAAGTCCCCACACTGTTGGAAGTCAAAATAATGAGGCAAGATAAAACCCTCATTACATGATGTTCAGCCACCTGCGTCCATGCTGACAAGCACAACTGATACATAAGAGGATCCAAACTAAAGGCTAGTTACTGTCACTCTTGCTCCTTTGTCTTAAAAACATTTTTTAATGACCTTATGAAACATAATACTCTCCAGATTTTTTGTGACTATATATTGATTTGGAATTACATCTGAAGTATGTGGGATTCAGCATTAATAAACGTTCTATACCAGAGGTCTGCAACTTAAAGCCTCCCTCCATTTTAGCTCTTTTATTTTGAAAAAAAAAATCAAACAATCTAAATAAATAATGGGTTTGTTAGTAAAAATCTTGATCTTTTCTCATTTTAAAACTCTTACGTCTAGTTGCTGCTAGGAGACTAAGTTCTCAAAATATAATTGCAAGTAAATCTGCTGCAACAGGATTTAATTTGTCACACAATGTATTTTATTTTGAAAGTAACCTGAATGTGCTGCTGTAAAAGTAATATAATAGAAACGTTGTTATAATTTCATATTTGTACCTATATTTGTGAGCTATGTTTTAAGAAATGAATGGTTTTATGGCCACAAAAGCATAAATGAAGTGTGTTTTTCTAAACAGGAAGTGGCTCTCGCTGGGTTTTGATCTGTAAGAAACTGGACCATATGGCTCTTTCAGTGTTAAAGGTTGCAGACCCCTGGTCATATACTGAGGATTAGTGACAATGTCACGGATTCTGCTGCAGCTTCTGAGAAAATGTCCATATGTTAAATTCACAAGTCTGCAAGAGGAAAAAAGAGAGACGCTGAATTCTATTACATTATAGTTTCCATTACAGAAAGCTTGATAGGAGTAAAGATTCAGAAAACAAAGTTTTATTGTAAACTTTAAAGATGGTGAAAAAAAGTTTTGGTGACATTATACTGAGAAGAACTTGGCTGTTTCTATAACTGGATTATCTAAAGTAAATACATGTTTAAATTGCTAATAGACTTTGAAAATAAAAAGAAAACCAAAAGAATATGTTCATGTGTCAATAGAAACCCATTATGCATCACATTGTATTATGCAATATTATCATTACAATTATATTAACATTTTATGATACATTTATTGCTAAAAACTGTTTTGTTATTTGTTTATATTCATATTTATATGAATGTATTTTATCTATTTATGTAATTTTACTTGTATTGATTTTAAAATATAACATTTTCCAATAGCTCTTCAAAAAAATGTGAAATTGAGTGCTGCAAGCCACTTCTATTAACCTCATAGAAAAACTTTCCACTCAGTTAAAAACATTTTTTTAAACCGTTTTTTAGATAAATTACTAATTAAAAGTTATGAATCATATTGGAAATTTGTGGTAACAAGCTGTCACAGGAAGTTTGAGCGCAGGACCACTGCTTCTCCAGCAGAGGGCGCTCCGGGACCGTAAATAGAAGGTCAGTTTAACGAGGGGCACTGCAGACTAATGCTGTGATGTTCAGCCTATACTGCCTTATGCAAAAATAAAATATAAACTTCTTTTCTGTTATTTTTATAAACTTTTGATAAATACCCAGCACAGTAACAACATTTATATTAGTTTTCTAGTTTTTTTTTTAACCTTGAACATGTGGATTGATGATACATTGGTGTTATTGTGAAATGATTCCAAGGAAACGCTAAACTAGTCTATGCACAGAGACATTGGCCAGTGTGCAGGATTCAGGCGATGCAGCAATCTGAGGCTCTGCAACAAATAGTCTTTTTTTTTCTCTGTGGATTGCCTCATAGAGGTCAGCCCCCCTGCTATGGTGCAATGAGAATATACAGTATGTAAATGGTCTACACTGGTCCAACCAGACTGAACAAGATTTAACCAGCCTGTGCCTGACTGGGATTGCTTACTTTCAAACTTCACACATGTTTGACGATAAATTCCAGCAGTGAAGAAAAAAGCCTCATTTGTCTGTGAAGGAATGAAGGGACCTGACTAACCCTGAATAGATATAAAAATGTAAATAAAGTAAGAAACTTTCATTTACACATCTGTTGTCATGAAGTGAGTTTTTTACACATTCCTGAGTGAATTAAAAATAAACTGAAGAAAGTCACTTTCTGCTGCTGGTGTGGCATCAAGAGTTTGAGTTGAGCAAAGTTAATCCTCAGCAGTTTCTCTGTATTTTCTTGTCCTACGCACATAAAAAAAGAAAAGTAATGAACCTGCCGTCCTTTGTTTGCAATGTCAATGTCACAAAAAAGTCACAAGTGAATGCCACTGTAAGCATGCGCCACATGTAAATGATCAACCACAACAGTTGCTGTAGAGATCTGACACAGAGCGGGCATGGCTGTTTCTTTATGAAACACTCTTATCTTTTAATGTGCAAAAAATGGACTTTAGACAACTTCGACTCCCTTCGTTCCTCAAAAGTGGACTGACCTGTTTCTTTCTAGCAATGTGTGATGCCTTTCAAGTGGAGAGTGGTCCATTCTAGGAATGCAGAGGGCAAAGCCAGCGCTGTTCATGAATGCATCCATAGATAATAGGCTTTGAAATCTTACTTGTTAATAACAGGAGCTCACATGTAGGCTGCCTGTCTCAGGCGTGACACAAATCCAAGGGCAGGAGCATGACAGATGGGTGAAACAAGGAGAGTTTTCTCCATTATCTATTCAAAAAGCAAAATGAACTGCATGCTCCTCGAAAGTTTGGATACATTGGATATTCTAAATGCCTCCTGATACCATTTTTAATAGTGTTTGTAAACTCAAAAATTTTAGTGCACAGCGCGAAATAACCGCACATATGGGTGGGAATAATATCAATGAAAGGAGTGGGGAACAGTGTTGCTGGGTAAACGTTACAACAGCCTTTCAAAAGCCCTTTCCAAATGACTTTACAGGCTTGTGTACTATCGCCACTACACACCAAATCCAGTATTTTTCCATCAAGTAGCGCGCGCGACCACGTGACCGCAGAGGAGAAAAAAACTGCTGTCATGTTTGCATCCTCCGTTGACAGCGGTGCACCCACTATAAAGCTCTATAACGTCCTTAAAAACTCCCCATTTTCCTCCGTGGCCCCCTTTAGCTGCTCCTGACATGAACCGACTTGTAATCAAGCATTTTGGGCTCAGTTTCCCACTCAGGAAACTACATTTTCCTCCAGGTCGATTTCTAACCCCGTGCGTTCATGAGCATGTAACCACTCCCACTCGTGGCTGGTGGAAAATTACCAGCTTACAAGCAACAGGCAAATGAATGGTCCCTGCACGTCGACATGTCATACAAGCCATTCGTCTCCTTGAATGTGACAAGTGTCTCTTATTTGGAATATATTACGCTAAAATGAAACCGAACCGTCGCTGCCGACATAAGTGGGAATAATTTCAACATTGCGCTTGCTTACGTACAACTTATGCATGTGTAAAAATAAAAATTAAGCTGCACGTTTAATACGACTATACGAGTTGTATTACATGTTTTAACTCCAAATCCCTCGCGCGGAGTCATGTACAAGTCCGTTCTGTATAGGAGTCTGCCCTCTTTTTTTCTCCGGGCGGAGTAGTTGGATGGCCGCTCCGGCGAATTGAAATTGACCGACAGCTCCGTCCTCTAATCAGAGAACGGATGAGAAGTCTCCGCCAAAATAGCAGCCAATCAACTCGCGCGGTGGGCGTATCCTTGGTCCAAACTTTGCGCGGCGCCATCGGCTGAAAACTAAACCGAGATGGAATCTCCCAGTCTGAACCGGTTTCAACCGGTTGTGAGTTAGTTGCTTGAGAGAGGATAGGAGGCGCAGGCATACAACATCTACACCGCCCGACTGGAAATTCACTAGAGTGACGATTAATTACTAAATTAAGTTTTCTTTGTTTCTTTAAAATGTTTCGGAGTGATAAAATGCTAAGTTTGCCGTAGTAGTAGCAGCTTTAGAGTCTACAGTTCTTGCCAGCCAGACATCCCTCACTGCTGGAGCTGGATAGGCAACGCTTCAATATTAGGATTTTGTTCCCCAGTCAACAGTGGTGCTGAACTATCCACTAAATCTCGTAGTTTCTTTGGCAAACGCCACTCTTTTGAGTCAGAGCCTTGGACATTAGGTAGGTAACTGGAGTCAACTACAACCCTGCCATGCAGTAATGAACTATTTCTGGCTTTGTGTTTGCAGTGAACCAAATGCAATTTTTGTTGTTTTAAGGCTTTGTAATACGAGATCTACACGGACTGTCATTGTGCCCCTTTTAAGAAAATACATGCTATGATTGTAAATATAATGGAATGAGATGGATAACTAACTAGCTCACCGCTAGCTAGCAGTTACCTTCATGGGAATAAATGAGCTAACAGTTAAAATATTGCAAGTAAACAGCAATTATTCATGAAGTGCATTGGAGAAGGTTACGTTCTAATTCGTTAATCAATAAGTAGCCTGATTAAATCCTTGCCTCTCCCACCAAGGCAGCATCACTCGAGTGCGTGATCAGAGCGGATGTTCAGTTGATGTTGCTAGGTGCTCCGCGGTGGCGCGTGCTAACAGTCTAAAAACGTAGCTAATAAT
Source organism: Oryzias melastigma (assembly GCF_002922805.2). NCBI lineage: Eukaryota > Metazoa > Chordata > Actinopteri > Beloniformes > Adrianichthyidae > Oryzias > Oryzias melastigma. The sequence continues at coordinate 11,564,684 of NC_050526.1, read as the reverse complement.
AATAAAAGAATATGTCCTGTCGCAGCAGAGTGCAGCCACTCGATAACACATTAAATTCCAGACGCTGCGCGGGCAAAAACTGCCAGTAAAAATCAAAATGTGTGGACGTCCTCCGTCCCTGGCATCCTTGGTGGGAGTGGTTGGAGCGAGAATGTGAAGGACCACATGTGATTTGTTCATGCACGCGCCATCCACTAGCTGGAAATGCAGCGTACTTCTTTAGCTAATTTTAGCAGTGTGTGTAAGGCACGCTTCTGCCGCTGGCACGCTGTTTACAACGGCGTTGCTCTGCGTTCTGTTACTACTATCGGCGTTTAGACAACCCCATCCCAAAATCTATCCGTTATTCCTGCTTCCCGAAGTATCTGGGATAGTGAATTCCATCACTTGCGGATGTAAACAGTATGACGTCGTTTTGTGTATCCGGCACGTGGTTCTCCAAAACTTTACACAACACAGTTCTATGAGTAGAAGACAGTTCTTATTAACATTTGAAGACCCAGACTTTAGCTTAAAGTGCACTTTTATTTATCCAAACTATGTCCTCTTAAGTGCAACCTCACCACAAAGTAGTACTACAAGTAATCCACAAGAAAGAGGCAAATGTGAAGCTTGCTATATATGTATTAACGAACAATGTTCCAGTGAAGAAGTATTCAGTTAGTATACTTCCTTCACTCCATATACATGGAGTATGGTATAATTCCTATACTTATATGCAAGTATACTTAATAAAATAAAGTTCAAGTGTATTACATTTAGCAAATAATACACTTGATCTCAGGATTTAAGGTACATTTTCACAACTAACAGTCTCCTTAATTCCAAAATCAACCCCCTCTTTCATGATTTAAATATATTATTTGATATTTTTCCTTCACTTTCATCAAGTTGAATTTTCTAGAAGTCCTAAAATTAATAATTATACTTAATTATCTGTGCTAGACTGTTTACAATGCTTGTGTTTATTAAAACAAAGAACAGCTAACCCTCTAAAGCTTTGGTTTTACCTTGCGCCATATAGATATGGCAGAGGTGGGTGTGTTTTAGTCTTGGTGTGGTGATTTTAAATGTAAAAAAATAAAATAAAATTGTGATTTTAATATATTTTTGTGGCATTTTTCTAAAGCTGGAGGACATATATTAGTATTTCTTTATTCAGATTGTAGATGTGACTTCGTCTACACAAGCTCCTTTTTCCGCTCCATTCTGATGTATACACATGTAGACGACTTGATCCATGCACGTCTCGGTTTTCCTCGTCTGAAAACTGGCTTAAAACTGTACAGCTGGATATCTTCAATATTGCTCGCCATTTGCTAATGTTAGCTTGGGGTTGTGAGGGGCTGTAAGCTAGTGGGAGAGATTGTAAACAAAGGGATGATGGGACATGGGTGCAGGCCAACAGACCCGCCCACAACTCTGGCATATTTCTTATAAACTCCTGCCGTTCTGCAGAAACTACGTACTAGAAAGCGATACAGGTTTTTTTTTTTTTTTTTGACTAAAAGCAGTATAATTATAATTAAATAACCACCGCAAATGCTTTAAATAGATCAAAAGATTATCAGAGTGGGACTTTAATGCCTAGTTCATATGACTTCCCCATTGAATCTATCCTAAACACTCATGACCCCCTCCCTCTTTGATGTCCTTACCACAGACCTCTATGCCAGCAGTTATGACAATGTTAGCAGACCATGCAGCACAGCAGCTGCTGGACTTCAACCAGAAATTGGATATCAACCTACTGGACAATGTGGTGAACTGTCTATATCATGGGGTCGGACCTCAGGTATGTTGGGACTTTTTGTTTGTTTTACCAATTAAACCAATTTTGGTTGTTTCCACCTTCAATCTGCTAATGATACAAAATCTAAATATATTCTTACATTATTGTTTTTGCAAAATGTAGATTTTATACTTTTTTTACATCCTTAAGTTAAGAAAAGTCCTTCAATACTTTGATTTTTGCAGCAAAGAATGGCCCAAGAGGTGTTGACACACTTAAAAGAGCACCCTGATGCATGGACGCGAGTGGACACCATCCTGGAGTTCTCTCAGAACATGAACACCAAAGTAAGCAAGCCAATGTATTTTCTATAACCTATTTTAGGATTCAACAACTCGTTTGGCCTCAGTAGCATAACCCGTATCTGTCTAATCCATGTTGCTACTGAGCCATTCAAACACAGCACAACTGCCAGGTTTTTGCCTTGTAATAGTCGACACACCAAATAAGGTAAAACTCTGACCTCCTGGTTACAGTAAACAGAGTTCCTGCTCTTTGATTCACTTTTACTAAGCATTCAAACATTAGCGCAACATGCAAAAAAGTACAAAATAAGAAGTTACTAGCACACAGATTCACGCATTTCTGGATCTAACTGCATTAAAAAGTACATTTTGTTTGAGATAAATGCTTTCATTACATGTTAGATTTTATAAAACATTTTATTATTTTAAGCAATTTAAGATTGTGTTGTCCTTGTCGACCATCAGATCCATGTTTGTACAAATTGAAAATCAAAGTTCTGACTGTTTGACTTTAACAACTGTTATGTTTATGACTTGTGATAGGAAGAAAATTGATGCTTCATCTTGTGCCTCTGGACACAGATGGAGTTTGATGGTAGACCTCCACAAGGTTTACCTTTTTCTTGAATTTCTGTGATTCAAATTCTGTCCATTAACTTTCGCATCACCTGTTTCATTAAGCAGAAAAAGCTTCAACATCTGAAACAGTCAGAATGTCAGAACTCATAATCATATCATTGTTCTGAACTTTTTAAAAGCATTCCAGAGTTTTTGCTTTTATGGTTGTTTATCCAGGAAAGCAGCTAAATATAAAATTTAAAACTCAAAGCGTGTGTATCTTTCCTGTAAGTGTCACCTGTTGGAGTATATGTGACATGAATAAATATTTTAATGTTTTTGCATGTTTTGTTGCTTAATAATAGTCATGCCTTTAATTTGACACCTATAAACTTGAAATATTTTTCAAAATAAATTAAAACGAAAGCATGATCAAGTCAAATGTTTTGTTCACAGTAAAAAGAGGCAAAATTTTCATTTCAATTTTTTTCCAGTTTTTATTTAATTCAAAAATGCAAGTATTTTGAAATGGTTTGTGTGAAAAAACAGAAACTGTTTTAAGATCAGCTGGTCAACATGCCGGTTCCTGCTAGGTCTAGTCTAAAGTTTGCATGTATTAAATGGATGATATGCAACCTTAGATCATTATTATCATTATGATCATTACAATTTAGACCAAACAGTCGAACTAAAAATCATTATTAATCTGCATGCTGGATTAAATGTATCATCAATGAACAGGATTTGTATCATTAATATTTTGTATCTTTAATATTTTAGACGGTGACATTAAGTGTTTTACCTTTATTTTATGCTCTCTGCATCGTTGTCTCATGTGCCTTTAATAAAAAAGCAACTTAAACTGTGAGATGCTGGTGAAAATATACCGATTTAATACCCATAAACTCTCCTAAATTACAAAATGAGTCTGAAGTCTGGACCCACTTTGGCTTGATTTTTATCAATGTCCAACAAAAACCAAACTGTCACGAAAGTGTGGCTCTGTATTATATTATGATCACATTTTACACATTGTTGTTTCTTGAGGATTTAATGATCATCAATTTAAAGTACTTGTAAAGAAAAGATGAGTAAACACATTTAGTGTTTTGGTAATAACACCAGGCCACACCTTATTTCATTAATGTCGACACATTTTGTACTAAAAGTTATCCAAGTCCCAAGCATTAAGCATTTAATTAAGTTTTGAAACTAAAAGTGCCTTTTATTTTGGCACTGAAACATCTCTGAAGTCAGCAGGCTCATTTGGAACCACCAGAGCTCAGCCTGGTTCTTTGTTCTGGCCCATTTTCACAAATGTGTGTGAGGTTACAAACTGCAGTGTTCTGGAATAAGTCCACTTTCAAAAGTAATTCAAATACATGGTAAAATAATAACGTTGATGCTAGAAGGGAAGTGTTTTCAGGAATTAACCCTCTTGCCTCCCTGTATGTTCCAGTACTATGCTCTTCAGATTTTGGAAACGGTTATCAAAGCACGATGGAAGATTCTTCCTCGAAATCAGTGTGAAGGTAAACGTTCATTTTGTGAAAAATGTCACAAAGTACTTATCTAGTGGGTGTCTGAGCGGGGTGTTTGCTGTTGAGTTTTCCTTTTTTTTTTTTTTTTGGTTGTTTTAATGTGAAGTGCGGTTGCCATGTTGAAGACTATTACCCTACTAAGCATTCTGGTTTGTTTTCTGCTTGACTGGCTTGGCCTGATTGCTGCAAAGAGGTTCAATATTGCACTTCAGCAGCTAGTTCAGGAAGAAAATGACCAAAAACACCCGGATTTTCCCGAGCTTTGAGAAGGGCATCTTTCAGAGGCGCACGAAGGAAAGATTTTGGCTTTGTTTGGAGTACTTTCAAAATACTAAACCCTCCTGTAATCCTCACCCTTTACGCTTTTCTTTAAGTTAGATGATTGTGGCTTTGAGATTATGAGTTTCATTTGGTAGCATGAGACTGTAATCCCTCCCATGTGTCCCTTAGTTTGCATTGCTTGACAGTTAAAAAAAAAAAAAAAAAAAAGAAGACAAAAACTTTATTTTGAAAACTTCAAAAGGAATCTGGATGTTTATAAATAGATGGACATTTTTTGCATTTTTATTTGTTGACATCAATTTCACACTTCTAAGAGGACCATTTCCATGTATTGCAGTGTATTGAATTGATCCAGTCATTTTAGCAATGACCAAACATGTAACCTGACTTTAATTCTTGCCTAATTGCCAATTACAGTGTTTTCTAGCTCTGTTGGTGAAATAGGTGTTAGGGCTTAAAAGTATAAAAGTACAGATGGCTGAAAATTGCCGTCAGTTTTTTTCTTGTATCAACAAAGGGCAGTAATAATTCATAATCATTGTCAAATCGGTTGATTCTGCCTCCCTCCATTCTTCTATAATTTTGCTAAAAATTCATTTTTCCCATTGACCTAAGACTTACCTGCTTCTGACCGTAGATGCCTGAATTTTGTTCAAGTGGCAAACCCAGTGCAGGGCGACCGGCAAGTATGTCTTTTCCCCCTTGTGTCAGAGTATTGCCTCGTTTTCGGCTCCTCTCACTACACCCCAGCACACAGTTTTTCAGTTTAGCTGCAAAATGAAAAGGGAGCTGAAAACACAGTGTTTTAAGATGCTCTGCTCACATTGCATATGTTGACTGTGAGAGCTTCAACAACGGCTTCAACTTCCACTGAACCCACCCAAAACTTCTTTTGCCCTGTAGGAGTTCAGTGGCAGTTGCAGTCCACATCCATATGCTTATCAATATGTTGTGCAACAGTGTTTAAATGGAGGACCACACCCGCTTGTGTGTGAACAAATTCGGGATCAAATTGGCAGAAATAGCAGATGAAATGCCAGCAGAGTGTGTGAGGGTTACTGATAAAGTGCTCCAGGCAGCTGGTCATGTCAGGATATGTTGCTGTGGATGGTTGACTGCCACGCATTTAACACTCCCTTTCCGATGTCTTTATGTATTTGTTAGGTATTAAAAAGTATGTTGTCGGACTCATTATCAAGACTTCATCAGATGCATCAAATGTAGAGGTGAGTGGACTTGGAGTTAATGGTCTGTAGACTGGACATTTTTGGAGCTAATTTAGGTAAAAACAAAAGTGGAATAAAGGGTACTAAAAAAACAAAAGGGGATTATTTTCTTGCAATAATTGGTCCCCAACTTTTTTCAGGCCACAGACCGGTTTAAGTCAGAAAATATTTTCACAGACTGACCTCTGTGAGACTGAAGTAGGCGTACAAATTATTTTTATTTTTTTACTTCCAGTTTCTCTTAACTTTAAAAGGTAAAGTTATTTTCATCCTGTCTAAAATAGCTGTTTATTTGTTAACTAGATTTGGTGGAACAATTAAAATGTAATATAGATTTCCTTTAACTCAGGGGTCGCAACCTTTAATAGTAAGAGAGCCATTTGGGCTTGTTTTCTACTGATCAAAACCTAGAAGAAGCCGTATAGTCTTACTTTAGCCTTTAAGAAATTTTAATTTGCATTCATGACCTTTTTTTAAACAATACATATGAATTATGTCTATTTTTTGGCACAAATGAAAACAAACATATAAAAAGAATCTAGCATCTCTCAAAATGTTTTATTTTTATTTCCCCATTTTCAAAATAAAAGATGCTCTGTGCCAACGGGATCATCTCAGTTCAGCTCTGGGGAGCTAGTAACCATTGTTGTGCAGCATAAGATAATATGTGCTTTTAACTCATTAAAGATCAACATTTTTATCAAAGTTTTGCTTTTCATATAAAATCTGTGCATTTTGGAGGTAGTGTTAGGCAAACAAGATGTCTTCAGGTCAACAGGGATGCAAAAACCTACATAGTTCAAGTAATCCTTATTTAAAAAAAAATGCTATTTTATTTTTCTTTTCTTTTTATTTTGTTCTTTTTTCCCCTCTTTGTCCCTATTAGTCTTACACTTCTGGGTTTTGTTATTTTAGTTTGGGAGTGGACTTTGGTAGTCTTAGTTTGTGGGCTTTGTTTATTTGTTTTCTTTAGATAGTTTTTAGCAGGGAGCTGCTGACTCATACAGCTGACATGTCTGGGTCAGCAGTCTCCATGACTTATTTTATGTTTGTCCAAGGAGCCACCATGAAGAGATAAAAGAGCCGCATGTGGACCTGGAGCCGCAGGGTGCAAACCTCTGCCTTAACCCATTAAAAAAAATAAAAGAAATCTAAAAAATGAAGCACCAACTTTTAAGGTGTAACAGATAAATACAAAAAAGGTTAAAAAGATATTATAAAAAAAAGATATTATAAAGCATAATGATAAACGTGAATCCACCTTTTGAAAAATGTTATTAGCAGGATCCTTATAACATCAGATATCCGGTTGCAGAATATTCTGCAATATTATTATGGTCTGTGGGAACAACTGTCACAATAAATCCATATTTGGAGTGAAGACTCTTGATTTTTGTCTGTTAAAACAGCTTTCTCTTATTAAAAAAGACCTCTTTTTCATGATCTGGATCTTTTCTGTAAAAAAATAAAACACTTTACAGATGTGTTTCTTTTTTGTTAACTTTGCTAGGTTGGAGGTTTCTATTTAGCTGTTGTCACACTCGCTTAAAAAAAAAACAGCAGGTGAATCAGATGTGGTGGAGAGAATCCAGGAGTTTTCCAAAAATAAAACTTCTTTCAGAATCCGATCATAAATAAATAGTTGGTTGGGGACCACTTCTCTAAGGTTTTTGTCGTGTTGTAAGCAGCTCAGATGATCCACACTAACATGTATTTATTCTAGACCAATGTATTTCAGTGTGAAATCACAAACCTACAGCAACAATTTGAAATGTTTCTAGACTTTCCACATTTGGACGAACTTTACCTAAAATTAGAAACTTTAAACATCAATTCCAGCCTAATTTTTTTAAAGATAAAATGTTTCTAGAATTAAACTTTGGACCAAATAAAGCATGTTTGTAGTATTTCTGAGCTGACGGTTTGACCGGCCTGGCACGGCCTCTAATAACAAACAAGTTATGTTTATGTTAAAACATGATTACTGGATAAATGATTCTTTAAATGGGATTTAGTTTACTTTAGTGTAAGAAGTTTGGTTTTCATTCTGAAACTTTTATTTTTTGATGTTTGTTCCGAGACGGATAAAGCAGGTAAACAGACTGATGGGTGTTCTTCATTAGACTTTAATGAGGTGATGAAATGACAGATCCTACAGTGTAACTAAATCTGACGACTTTGTATTTGTCTTCTCACTTTTTAGAAAGAAAAAGTGTACATTGGAAAGCTGAATATGATCCTTGTTCAGGTAAGATTCACCTCACAAGTTCCTGATTTCCGCTCATAAAGTTTGGGCTTCTGTTTATCATAGATGAATTTCAGTGTGACACAAATGCAAGCTTGTTTTTTTTTACCTCAAAATATTTTTTGGAGATGACTAAATATTGTTCATCCTCTTCTAACAAGAAAATTTGAAAGTTCTTTCTGACTAACAAACTTCCGCCTGAGTTAAAATCCAGCAAAAAAAAAAAATCAAAAGTTGAGTGATTAATGTTTTTTTTTTTTCTTTGTGGTTTTTTCTCCCATTTCAAACAAACTCATGCTTTTCTACTGATCTCCAAATAAGGAAACATTCATCACTATAGCTTAAGTAGCTGTCTTAAGATCATAACTGCATTACTCATTTTCTCAAGAAAGTGAGCTGTCATTTTGTTCTGTCTTTTCAAGAATACTGTTGTTGTCATCGCACGACAACCAGTTATTAGGCTTTTATCTATAGAAAACAAGCTGATGATATTATTAGCATTCACATTTTCTGGAGAAATGACTACAAACTAAGACAAAAAGTGATCGAAATTGTTTAACTAAAATGTTTAAAATAAAAAATAGACTTTCCCTGGACAAAAATGGTGAATTTTTTGCAACCCTTTTGAAGTGTTTATATCAAAACATTTAAACATAAAAACTGCATTTTCATCCCCACAGTTAAAACGGTTAGTAAAAAGCACTTATTTGATTTGTATCGAATGTAATGCTTCTAAACCTCCACGCTCAGTTGTGGTTTTCAGTTGTAAAATAATATACAACAAAAAGTCAAAGATTACTTTATCAATAAATATTGAACGTTTATTAACAAACGTTTGTAATGAACCATTTAAGCCTTAAGATGTCGTAATAGCTGCATTTCCATTGATTATGAAATTGTGCTAATTGGATTCGCAATAATAAATTCACCTAATGAAAACATGACAATTTAGAAATGACTTGCATTTATCAAAAATAAATGTTTGCACTTGGAGGAGATGGTTTTTGAGACTCATCAAAATGGACATATTTCGCAAAACTGCAATTTTGCAATCTTTTTGAATTAAATGAGTCATGACCACCAACAGGATGCCACGAGCGCCACAAGAGGCCCCACCGCATCGCAGCTCGTCAAAAGTTGAGTGTATCATGCGGAATTCTTGGATCCACAGCTCCTCTGTAAAATCACCAAACACGATTTACCCAAATCTCTTCATCCATAGCTGCTCCCACATAGGTTGCCGCTCCATGAAAATAAGACGCCGACGTCTCCTTTGATAGATGATGAGGAGTGCTAGTGCAGTGAATGTATCTGCTGTGAATCAAAGTACTTTTCACATTCGTCGCCTTGTTTTTGAATGACTTATCGTGTGAATTGGTTTTTGTTTATTTTCGTAACTATGATTTAATAGAAAGTGTTATTGCAAAATCAAGTTTTTCCAGCATTTCTAGAATTTTGATAAAGTTTTGCACATTTGTGTAATGGAAATGCAGCTCGGGCATCTGTCTTCCCAGATCCCTCTGGATTGAGTTTTCCAATAAAATTTCTACTTTAATTTGTGCACAAAACATTATTTCTAAAATATATGAAACTTTTTTGTCGACACACATTTCTCATGTTTTACTCATGCGTTGGTACTGCATTTTCCACACTGCAGGGCACATAAGATTTTGTCAATATCCAGTTTTGAACTTAAGTCATATATAAGGCAGTCTGAACTATAAGGCGCAATAAGTGAGACAAGAGTCTGAGATAAAACAGTCAGTCACAGTTCATTAACTAACTTCAGATTTAGTTTTAACATGTTAGCTACATTACTAGCATTAGCCGTATAACATATTCACAAAACCTGTAACTTCCTGCCCTGTTTTCAAAACATAAAAAACAGACTGATACAACTAAGACCTAACAGTAGCTACTCTAACTCCTAACCTTGTTAGTAGCAAGTAAATTAAACACAGGGACAATGCTACATGTTAGTAGAGAAGTTTGCAGCTTTAAGGAAGAAGTTTGTGTTTGAAAGACAATTATGGTCAAAGCTGCTGATGAGTTTAGTGTGTCATTGTGTGACTGTGCAGAAAATATGCACGTAGATATCCTATCAATGGTTTGATCTTTAAGACAAAGTTGAAACCTGCAGAGTTTCTGCTGCAGAGCAAGACAAGAGCATGTAGTGCTACAGGAGTCTTCAAGGATACTTTGCTACCCTAATGGTTTCATCAAAAGGACCATTATGTGACCTTTTAACAATAATTGGTCACTACGTTAACCGGGTTTGGATTCTTTCTGTACATTCTGCAGGTTAGAAAGCTCATTCTGTTCTGAGATGTTTGTAGAGATTTCTGTAAATCAGAGGTACCAAGCCGTCACAGCAGCCCGTCTGCTCCTCCTGTCTGCAGATCCTGAAGCAGGAGTGGCCCAAGCACTGGCCGACGTTCATCAGCGACATCGTGGGGGCGAGTCGCACCAGCGAGAGCCTTTGTCAGAACAACATGGTCATCCTGAAGCTGCTCAGCGAGGAAGTGTTCGACTTCTCCAGTGGCCAGATGACCCAGGTCAAAGCCAAGCACCTAAAGGACAGGTCAGCAGGTCACACACACACACACTCGGATAAAACTGAATCTCACAGATAAAACTTCTTCATATGTCCGACTCAGAACTATAGACTTTTGGTTATTGGTTTAATGCGGGATTAGCCTGTGAAAAAAGATTATTTGTTGATTAAATTCATTTTTCCTCTAATTATGGCTGGGGATGTCCTGGTCTGATACTTTTGTAGCACATTTTAAAAAAAGAACAAATGTAGTAAACCGATTCAGGTTTTTTACCTTATTTTAACATGTAGGGGGCAGCACACTGAAGATTTTTGACTATAATTTTAGGATTTAAACAAGTTTATTTTAAATTGTCAAAAATGTGGCAAGGACCAACAGACTGCACCTTTAAAGCCCCATTTCAAGGTCAACTGAAAAAACGGTTGATATAGTGTTTTGTTACCCTTAAACTAGTAAAAATAGGTGATAATTATTCATGGAAGACAGCTTCCAAACTTTTATACATTTTTGATCAGATGTGATTTAAATCTCCATTAAAATAGCTTAAAAATAAGGAGAACTTTTTTCCCAAAATAGTTGCTGTAGCATAAAAATGATGACGAGTAGGGCTTTATGATCCCAGGAAAACTTTTGATATTAGTGATCAAAATCGCAACGACGATATAACTTGTGATACAAATAGCAAAACACAAAGAAACTAATGCACCATTTCCATTTTACCTCAACGGTTCCTATTTAAAAAAACAAAAAACAAACAAACAGTCATCATCACTTAAATTAAACTCCAAAAGATCCACATATATATGGGGCGGGCGTTTAACATAAAAGGGCATCATTCGATTGGCCAAATGCATTAAGAGATTTACTTTATTCTGTAAAGACATTAGCTGCAGTGCAATTCTTTTAACATTTGTGTAAACCTTTAGGGTAGCAAGTTATCATATAAATGCTTTCTTTTTTGATATGCGTATCACACAGGCTGATATCGTGATGATAATAAATTTGATCATCACTTCATGGAGGTTTCACTTTGTAGACGGCCCCTTAGCAGCCATCACTGCCAAAGAAAACATTTCTCATTAAAAAGAAACAAAAGCCTAATCTTTTTTTATTGCCTTTGTAGATGGTTGTTTGAGATAAGAAAAATCAATAGACACTTGTGGACAGTTTTAATTATTTAAAAATAGCCTGGATGTCTGAATCTGTGAGTTTCTTTTTCACTTTACTCAACTGTTTTTTTTGGAGCTTCCTGCTTAAACTAGTGCGATTTATGGCAATAAAATGTCTTGATCCATTCATGATATGCAGAGTTTTACCAGGGCAATTATTTAAAATGACAAACAAATAACACTGATCTAAATAATAAAATAAATATCCAATCCTAAATTGGGATACAACATTTGATTCCGATCGAGTTTAAGGGTATGCGATTGGGCCCAGGTTCTGGTTATGTAATCTGACTGGGACATCCCCACTTAAATCCATTCATAGAGACAGTAACAAGGTAAAAAAAACTCAGATGAAATTAATGTTTTACTACATTACGTCTGTGTTTCTGATTGTTTCCTGTAGCATGTGCAACGAATTCTCCCAGATCTTCCAGCTGTGTCAGTTTGTTATGGTATGTGAATCACCATCATATCTGCAGTTGTTGGGCTTTTTCATCCACCACCTTAGCAGTTCCTTTAACTGTTTGTGTCTGCGGTTCACCTGCAGGAGAATTCCCAGAATGCCCCTCTCGTGCACGCCACCCTGGAGACCCTCTTGCGTTTCCTTAACTGGATTCCGCTGGGCTACATCTTTGAAACCAAGCTGATCAGCACGCTGGTGTACAAGGTGTGGAAGCAGACACTCGTGATGCTGCTCGGTGGTTCTGGATAACGAATGACTGAAAACCTCCCTGACCTCTCCTCAGTTCCTGAACGTGCCCATGTTTCGCAACGTGACACTGAAGTGCCTGACGGAGATCGCCGGTGTGAGTGTCAGCCAGTACGAGGAGCAGTTTGTCACGCTCTTCACCCTCACTATGTGTCAGCTCAAGCAGGTGAGCCGAAGAGCGGATAAGTCACACATCTGTCTCAGACGTAGGGTTTCCTTCTAACTTTGTCGTGTCTGCGTTCAGATGCTTCCCCTGAACACCAACATTCGGTTGGCCTACGCCAACGGCAAGGACGACGAGCAGAACTTCATCCAGAACCTCAGCCTGTTCCTGTGCACCTTCCTGAAAGAACATGGGCAGCTCATTGAGAAGAGGCTGAACCTCAGAGAGACGCTCATGGAGGTAGGACAGAATATTTTTAGTTGTAGAAACCTAATATTTAACAGGTGGCACTGGAGACACTTAGGAAACGGGGACAGCCCGGACCAGCGTGGCAGCACAATACGAAAACGATGCGATTCCCACACACTCATCTCCTAATCTCCTGCTTCCTCAGGCTCTCCACTACATGCTCCTGGTGTCAGAGGTGGAGGAAACCGAGATCTTCAAAATTTGTCTGGAGTACTGGAACCACCTGGCAGCAGAACTCTACAGAGAAAGTCCGTTCTCCACGTCCACGTCTCCTCTGCTGTCCGGGAATCAGCACTTCGACGTTCCGCCGCGCAGGCAGCTCTATCTGCCAGTGCTCTCCAAGGTGCTGCCAACGCTATCAACCCTATCAGCTTTATTGGTGCCATATAATCCCAAATGAGTCAATAATGTCTTTGCTGACAGTTTGTGAACTCCAGGGACGGAGCTGTTGTACTTCTTTAAACTTGCTAGCAGCCACAGAGACGGGGTTTTTAGTTGCACAGTTGCTGAAAATAAACAGTTACAGAGTACAAACATGTAGCTTTTCCTCTCCTCTGTGCCACAAACGCGCATGTGACATAAATCCGGGTTTCAGATGAGAGAAGTGTGTCTTTAAATCTGCTTTTCTGAGTTTAATGTCTCATGTGCAACGGCAGGTCCGTCTGCTGATGGTGAGTCGGATGGCCAAGCCGGAGGAGGTGCTGGTGGTGGAGAACGACCAGGGGGAGGTGGTCAGAGAGTTTATGAAGGACACCGATTCCATCAACCTGTACAAGAACATGAGAGAAACCCTGGGTATGAAACACAGAAGACATTCTCTAAGTCCTGATGTGACGGTTTGTGTGGAGCTACTGCACAGTGGCACATTTCCAAACTATATTCTTAAATTGTAAACACCACGGCCTCTCTAGAAATCAGACGTGGAGCTTTACCCGCCAAGTTCCAGCAGAACGGAACAGGGTGGAGTTAATGATTAGGTAGTTCTTCTGCGATCGAAGTTTTCCATCATGTACTTTCAGAAACCTTAGTTCCAATCGGAGCGACAGGTCAGTCAGGTTAGTCCATCATTATCAGGACTTCTTGTTTCACATCTTCTTAACTTAATCTTAGCCATAACCACAAAGTTTTCTTTCTTCCAAATCAATCATTTACTGACTTGTGTGGGTAATTTCCATCCACACAGAAACGTCTTGCAGAGGCCGCTGAGTTTGACACCAGATTATAAGGCTCACCGTCAGTGAATGGTCTATTTTTAATGGGGGTGGGCACATCGATCTGAGTATCCATAGTATCGATACCAAGATGAAGTACTGATACTAGCGTGATGAGGTTGATACTTTCGTCACAGTTTTTCTTGAATATGTACAGCAAATGGCTTGAATTTACTTTGGTATTTCATGCAATCACTGTGTCTTATCTGTTCACAGTGTTGCCAGATTGGGCAAAAAATGCCCCAATTTGAGTAAATATCTGCCCAATTTGTGCAGGAAACTGCCCAATCTGGCAACGTTGGCGGTGTGTGTAAACGGCACACCTCCTCCTCACACCTGCCCTTCACCTCTCTGCTTCATCAGAGAGCAGAGTCACTAAAAACCATGTTGGCACCAATGGCAGGGTTACTTTTGTTGTGTTGTTAATATTTTTGCATTTATTAATGTTAACTTTTTTCATTGGTGACTTTGATATTTTATTATTTATTATTAGTAACTAGTTAATAAGCACTTTTATTTGCCAAGAGTCTATATTTTGTTTTATTATACACTTATTTAACAAAAAAATGCATGTTTTCTAAATCAAACAATTCAAGAAAAAAGAATGTTTCGATACTGGTGATACTAGCCCTGTAATTACTTGGTATTGGGTTGATACCCAAATTCCCAATATCACGCACAGATAATTATTGAACTTATGTCATATAAGGTGCATTAAACAAGATGAGAGATAAACTTGTCAGTCAGACTTTGCTTGTGTTCACAGTAACACCCAACCAACAGAGCACTGTGGTTTTCTCAAAATCAACATCAGTAAACATAACCAAAATTGATCCATATTTCAGGTGCTCCGGATTATAAGATGTATTGTCGATTTTTAAAAAAAATATTAAGTCTTTTAAGTGCACTATATAGTAAAGAAAATAGGGTCATGTTTAAATATTGTGGGAGATGTTTGCGTTTGCAGCTGGGTCCAAATCAGAGTCTTCTGCTTCCACAGCCCAAAGAGATGTAGGTTAGATGGATCAGAAGCTGTCTGAGGTAGACCTTGGCCTGAACAGAAAAAGCTGTTCTCACTCAAAGATGGATGCAGGGAAAAATGAAGTATTAAGCTATACCAGTTTGGACTGGAAGATTGTTGTGTAACTGTGAGCTCCTGCCTTTCACCTGAAATCCTTCTTGTATTTTCTGTTGCGTCATTTGTAAATTTAAAGAGATGTAAAAGCCATCAGGACTGACGTAAACATGTTCTGCTGCTCTGCAGTCTACCTGACTCACCTGGATTACGCAGACACGGAGCGCATCATGACTGAGAAGCTTCACAACCAGGTCAACGGAACCGAGTGGTCCTGGAAGAACCTCAACACCCTGTGCTGGGCCATCGGGTCCATCAGTGGAGCCATGCACGAAGAGGACGAGAAGAGGTTCCTGGTTACAGTCATCAAGGTGAGGAAAATGGAATCAGCACTGAGATTGTTTAGGGATGAGGCTGTGGATCTTCAATTAATTGTGATTAATTAATTAAATGATTATTGTCATTTAATTCACAAATTAAGACCAAAGATCAAACCATGTTTCTTATTATTTAATATAACTGTGTCTGAATGGGTAAATTTTTTTATTTAATCACAGTCGTTTATGCTTTTTTTTTTTTTTAATTCAGCATAACATAATAGTTAAAAACACAAACATTTTTGACGTGTTTGTCACTTTCAACAATTTCATACTCCAAAGCTTTTCTGTCAACTTCCTGGCAGTAATTAAACTGTTTTTTTTTGGATCATTTAGCAACAAATCTTGAAAATGTTTTCCACCATTTTTCCATCCTTAGTTTAGCTAACTCCAGTTCCAGTAAATCGATGAAAAAAAGATTTTAAATGAAGAGACAGCAGCACTTTTTGAGCAGATAAAACTTGTTTTTACGAGAAACCATAATAAAATCAATATTTGTAACTGGAGTTTACATGCATGTTTCTGTGTGCTGTTTCCTGTGGTGCTGATGCGTGATCAGATAGAGTTCTATCAATGTCGTCGGGGTTGCTAGATGATCTTGTTGTCGTTTCCAGGATTTGTTGGGTCTTTGTGAGCAGAAGCGAGGAAAAGACAACAAAGCCATCATTGCTTCAAACATCATGTACATCGTCGGCCAGTACCCGCGCTTCCTCAGAGCTCACTGGAAGTTCCTCA
Source organism: Oryzias melastigma (assembly GCF_002922805.2). NCBI lineage: Eukaryota > Metazoa > Chordata > Actinopteri > Beloniformes > Adrianichthyidae > Oryzias > Oryzias melastigma. The sequence continues at coordinate 11,548,552 of NC_050526.1, read as the reverse complement.
AGACAGTGGTCAACAAGCTGTTTGAGTTCATGCACGGTGAGAACTTCAAAATGAGTCAAGCTTTCAAGGTTGGACTGTGATCTAGACCTTTTGAACTGTCCTTGGTGCTGCTGTGTGATTGTGTTTTTATCTCTGCAATCTGGGAGATGTCCTTAAACGGAATACAGCGGCCGAAAGTGCAAAAACAAAGATTTCAGGACGCCAGGCGTGCAAAACAAAAAGATGCCATCACAATATCTAATGTCAGCATTTGACTAAAGAAAAGCTAAACCTGAGCCGTCCCTCGCTCTGCTTTCTGATCAGAAACCCACGACGGCGTTCAGGACATGGCGTGCGATACCTTCATCAAGATTGCTCAGAAATGCCGGCGCCACTTCATCCAGGTGCAGGTGGGAGAGGTGATGCCCTTCATCGACGAGATCCTCAACAACATAAACACCATCATCTGTGACCTGCAGCCTCAGCAGGTGAGCAGATCGTCCTCACAGCAGGTGTGTTTCCCGCGTCAGCAGAACACCGTCTCATGCAGAGCTTTGCTCTCGTGCAGGTTCACACGTTTTACGAGGCGGTGGGATACATGATCGGAGCTCAGACAGACCAGGCCGTCCAGGAGCACCTGATAGAGAAGTACATGCTGCTGCCCAATCAAGTGTGGGACAGCATCATCCAGCAGGCCACCAAGGTCAGTCCCGCCGGTGAGGTCACTGGTGCAGGTGACTGAGGCGCCCGCTCACCCCTCCTCTGTGCCTCTTCTGCTCAGAACGTGGACATCCTGAAGGACCCGGAGACCGTCAAGCAACTGGGCAGCATCCTGAAGACCAACGTCAGAGCCTGCAAGGCCGTGGGACACCCCTTCGTCATCCAGCTGGGGCGCATCTACCTGGACATGCTCAACGTGTACAAGTGCCTCAGCGAGAACATCTCTGCCGCTATTCAGACAAACGGTAAGAGGCGGCGGCATTTCAGGCTTTTTGTCATGTTCTGACAGAAGAGAAGCTGAGGGAGCTGCTCCTGAACTTTGCTTCCTGTCACGTGCTTTGATTGTTTTTCTGTTTATTTTATATGTTTCCACATTTTGTACTTCTATTCTCCATCTAAATGAGTAATCTGCAACCTTTAACACTGAAAGAGTCGTTTCTTACTGAGCAAAACCCATGAGAGCTGTAAAGAATCAGTTTCTGTGTAGAAACAACACTTTATTTTTGTTTTTGTGGTCATTAAGAATCTTATTTCTAATGTCTAACTTTTAAAAAATTATAGAAATTCTACCATTTTTGTTTATATAGCAATTTTAACTTATTTTAATGTTGACAGAAGTGCATACAAGTTCCTTTCATAATAAAATAGATTATGTGATAATTACTCTCACAATAGATCAATTATTTTGCCATAACTTTGCTCTGTTATCTGATGTGTTGAAATCTAAACATAGATGTAAGCTTTATTAACTAAAGCAATATGACCAAAGCTACAAAGCCATTGTTTATTCAAAGGATTTTTTCTTAATGCCACAGTGGAGGGTTGAAGGAGCTCACCACTGAGCTGAATGAAGGATGGATAGATGATAACTAACCTGCACAGATTGTGCTTCAGCTCCAGCCGGCAGAGCTGAAGTTATTACTGGGGTTTTTGTTTCCGTTCCTCCGCCGTATCTCAGCATAAATCTCTTTTTGTGTCGTAGGCGAGATGGTGACCAAACAGCCGCTGATCCGGAGCATGAGAACAGTGAAACGAGAGACGCTGAAACTGATCTCAGGATGGGTCAGCCGATCAAACGACCCGCAGATGGTGAGAACCGGACTGCGCGTGTAGAACACATCTTTGGAGCTGTGATTGTCCTGTGAGGTTTATCCTGATGGCATGTTCTTAACTCTCTGCTTCCTTTCTAGGTTGGAGAAAACTTCGTCCCTCCGCTGTTGGACGCCGTCCTCATTGATTACCAACGCAACGTCCCTGCAGCCCGGGAGCCCGAGGTCCTCAGCACCATGGCAACCATCGTTAACAAACTGGGCGGCCACATCACCAGCGAAATCCCCCAAATCTTTGACGCGGTCTTTGAATGCACACTAAACATGATCAACAAGGTGAGACCGTCGGCCCTCGCACGCATGTTTCTGTTTGTACGGTAAACATCACAGCTTCCTTTCTCTTTTCTGGAACAGAACTTTGAGGAGTTTCCGGAGCATCGGACTCACTTCTTCTACCTGCTCCAAGCCGTGAACTCGCACTGCTTCCCTGCGTTCCTGGCCATCCCTCCAGCCCAGTTTAAGCTGGTGTTGGACTCCATTATTTGGGCCTTCAAACACACCATGAGGAACGTGGCCGACACAGGTACGTTTGAACGGACAGCATGAGTCCTGCTCCTTATCTACATTCAAGACTGTATCTTTATCAAGCTAAAGATTTAGAATGTATGACAGATTATTAAGCCCACATTAAAAACAGATGCATTTACCAGAATAAAGTTGTTAATGGTTAAAAAAAATAAGTTAAACATGTACGCAAATTAGTACATAAATTATGAGATAAAAGTTATAATTTTACAAGAAGAAAGTTGTAGAATTATGAGTAAAATAGTCAATATTTTATAAAGGTCCTATTTTAATAAATTAGGATTCAGAATCTAAAAGACTAAAGTCAAACATTGAGACAAAAGGCTGTTTACTAAGAAAAATAAAAACACCAAAAAAAGAACAAATATTGTTTTCAGTATGAAAGACAGAGCGCATTTCAAGCAGTTTTTGTTCGTAAAATTACAACTTTTTATCCTAAATTAACAACTTCATTCTTGTGAAATGATCTTTTTTTTTCCTTATAGATTAGCGACTATTCTTGTAAACTTTTGACCTTTTTATTATAATGTTTTGACTTTATTCTCACAAAATTATGATGTTTTTCTCATAATTTTATGACTTGATCTCCTAAAATTAATTATTTTCTCGTACATTTGCAAATATTTTTGTGAATTACAGATTTTTTCGCATAAATTTACGACTATTCTCATAAAATTATGACTTTTTTAAACATAATTTTTCGTCTTTATGAAATGACTTAATTCTATTTTTTATAAATTTTCAACTTTATTCTTATAAAATTATTAATTTTTCTTAAAGTTACAACTTTATTTTCAGAGATGTATAACTTTTTCTATTAAATCTGCAACTTTTCTTCATAGAATATGTATTTTTTCTCATAAATGTATGAGTATTTTTTATAAAGTTTTGACTTTTTTATTCATAATGTTTTGACTTCATAATAAATGACTTTTTTCATACATTTAAGACTTTATTCCCGTAAATGTGTGCATTTTTTATTTTTATGTTGGCCCTAAAACTTTGTTGGGAAAATTAAATTGGTTTTAAGTTCAGTAAACTGAACTTCAGTCTCATTAATTTATCTACAAAAAATCTTTACAGTTTTACCTTGAAAAGAGAACCTTTTCTCACACTTTAAGAAGATTTATTTACTTCCAGTGACAGTAGCACATCACGTTTGTTTTTGTTGATATAATTAAAATCCAACGTTATTCTGCATTTTAGAGCAATAATTAGATTGCCTGAAGTTAGTTTTTAACTCTACTGGACTTGTAAAGATTGCAAATCTCAGATGTTGGAAATATTCATAATTTAATTTTTGGGACAAAATTTCAAATATTCAAGTATTCAGATGCTTAATACAGTCCAATGCCCGTGACACCTAAAAAACGCATGACATACCGTTACTCTTCAGCCGTTAATGCGATCAATAGGAATCAGTCATACACCGTTATGCAAAAAAATCCTACAATTTATGTTTATTGCATAAACATTTCATTAGTGTATAGCTTTCAGTATCAGGCTGGAATTATGTTAATTGCACAAAAGTCAAAAGAAAAGTAAAAATGTAAACCCTGGATATAGCGCTCTGATGTTAACTGGTTAAAATCTGACATTATTATGGATTCACAACAAGAATTCATCGCTCTAAAATACATTGTTTCCTTTTTTTTAATCTGTCTTTTTTAAATACAATGTAACTCTGCAGAAGCATTGGGACTTTAACCTGGACTTGTGGCTGAAATGTTGGTGCTCAGCATGTCTCCGGTTCTGCTCCCCAGGTCTGCAGATTCTCTACACTTTGCTTCAAAATGTGGCCCAGGAGGAGGCGGCTGCTCAGAGCTTCTACCAGACGTATTTCTGCGACATCCTGCAGCACATCTTCTCTGTGGTCACAGACACGTCACACACTGCTGGTGAGGATTTCCTTCCAGCCTTCAAACCAAAGTGGAAGCCCCCCTGATCCTGCAGAAGATCAGATGAATGAAGTCTTCTCTGTGCATGGTGCCTTCACATCTATCATCACGGCTGTTTCTGAGTGTCTGCGTGTGTTTGCGTCTGCAGGCCTGACGATGCATGCATCCATCCTGGCTTACATGTTCAACCTGGTAGAAGAAGGGAAGATCACAGCGCCGCTGAGTCCCGCCAACCCCGCCAGCAACCAGGTGTTCATACAAGAATATGTGGCTAACCTGCTGAAGACTGCCTTCCCCCACCTTCAGGAGTACGTGAAGCACTCGCAGACGTCGGTCCTCAGACCATCACGGTGGTCTTTAACAGTTCTGTGTGCTTCTGTCTGATAGTGCTCAGGTGAAGGTGTTTGTGACCGGGCTGTTCAGCTTAAACCAGGACATTCCTGCCTTCAAGGAGCACCTGAGGGACTTCCTGGTCCAAATAAAGGTGAGCTTCCTGTTGTTTCAGTCTGCAGTCCTTCAGCTCTTCCTCCTCTGCTTTGATGCGACCAGAAGCGGACGTCTGGACGTTGTTTTCTTTGATCCGACAGCTCCGCGTACCTGCAGCTTTGTTGTTTGGGAAGCAGGAGCTTTGGCTCTTCTCACAGAGGTTATCAGGCCCAGCATGCCTTGCTGCTTAGCTGCTGTTTCCACAAATAACACTCGCATGGAAAAAGTTGTCCTGCAAAGTCGATGGATGCTTTTGTTGGACTGAAGACACTGATAAAAATCATTAAACATGTTGTAGCATTTTTTCTGATGATGGAGGACTTTTATAAAAAAAATGTGTATTTCTTCATTCAAATAGTTTTGACTCAGGAGCAGATGAAAAAAAGAAGTTTGAAAAAGAGGTATAGCTGGGTGGGAGGGGCAGAGCTACAATGGGGGCTTTTTGTGTTCCCCACTGCCCATTTTGAGTCAACATCAATGTCATTAATAACAAAACATAAGAAATCATCAATAAAAGGTTCTTTCTGCATTGCAAAAAATTAGAAAGATCTTAAACCCCTAAAATTATTTGCTATGTCCTTCACAAGTTCTGACCATAAAAGTTTCAGTAAAGCAGTAAAGCTTGAATTGGAATTTTTGTTTTTAAAAAAAAACTTTATTGACCAAACGGATGTACAAAAACAAAAATCTCTTAATTTAATTGGGAAAAAAAGAATTAAAACGGTCGTAAATTAAATAATTGACCAACTTTACTGGATTTAATCATTTGCTTAGCCAAAAACTGTGCCGTTTCCATGAGATGATGAGAGGAAATTCTCATTTAAGAAAAAAAAATGATGTTTTGGAAAAATAGTCTTGACATGTCTCACTAAATTAACGCCACGGATCATTAGTATTGATGGTTAAATTCCCCCAGGTGATTTATTTGTGCTGTTTGCTGCACAACACTTTGAGCCAAGAGCACCAACAGCTCTCATTTGCCCCCTTCCAAAGTCTTCCCCCACCCCCCACCCCCATATCAAATATACTGCTGGGCCCAGCTCCTCTAGACGACCAGATTTATTAAACGTCATTTCTTTTCCTCGTCTGTACAGCAGGATAGCTCCAATATTGCTCGCCATTTTTGTTGAACCAGTAATGTTAGGTTGGGCTGATGGGAGGGAGTGTCAACAGAAGGGTGATGGGAAGTGGGGGCGGCAACTCTCTGAGGTGAATTTCTAATGAACTCATGCCGCTCTGCAGAAACTGTCCTAGAAAATGAGGCTAAAAACTATAGTCAAAATAAAAAGACCACTTGAAAATATCCGGATTGAAGTGGGCCTTCATGTTGTGAAATGAACTTGTGACCTCCTCTGTCTGGCAGGAGTTTGCGGGCGAGGACACCTCGGATTTGTTCCTGGAGGAGAGGGAGGCCTCGCTGCGGCAGGCCCAGGAGGAGAAACACAAGATCCAGATGTCAGTGCCGGGCATCCTCAACCCCCACGAGATGCCGGAGGAGATGTGCGACTGAGCCACCGCTCCCGCTAACCTGTACAGTATCCAGCAAACACGCAAACCACAGCAAACCCAGAGAGGCACTTGTGCGGCGGGAGGCGGCCCCGCCCTCCGCCGAGCGCACCGCTCCGGTGGATGTTTGTTGACCAAATTTCTGTCAATACTATGTAAATGAGTACCGCGTCACCCTGTGGCCCTTTTTACATAATCCGCGTTTTGTATGGAGATTTTGTGTATTCCCTTTCCTCCGCTGTTTAACCCACGTTCATGTTTGGTTGTTCTCCGCTCCATCGCACATCTGCATGATAACATAACGATTCAGACTCTCGGTTTGGTTTCCCGCTCCCCTCTCGACCGTTCTGTCCACTCATTGGTTCAAGTGTAAATGTTTTCTACGGACGGTGTGTGAAGATGGCATAGAAGCTTCTAGAGTGGCGTCTTTCAGGCCCCGCCCCCCTCCCCAATCAGGTGGGACAATGTGAATTTGACAGAAGATGAATGAAGGCTGCGAGGTGCTGCTGCGTCTGCAGGAAGGGAAAGCAAACGTGTGCATATCATCCCAGTTGTATAGCATCTTTAATACCACGGGAACATTTTCTTTGTGTTCTGC
>NC_050526.1:11510502-11541694 GCF_002922805.2 Oryzias melastigma | reverse complement strand
GCGCGCGTGCGTGTGTGTGTGCTGTCGCTTAGTCGACATCAGCGTTTTGTTTTCCTCTAAGAGGATCCTCGCTCCGATGGGAGCCTTCATTAATGGGATGTTTTCAGACATGGCGCAGGTATTTATGGCTTTCAGTTGGTCGCATCTTTTTAACAGCTCCTGTTGAACTCAGATGGCTTTCAGCATTCTCCTCATTTAGATTGTTTACTGTGCTGTAGTGCTCCAAGACACTACCTTCTAGAGCAAATTTGAAACGATTAAACTGGGTTTACATTTAATTTTGTACATTTTTTTCCATTTGTATTAAGTTCTGTCCAGATAAAGTTTTCTTTTTTTTTGTCCAGAGAGCAAATTAGTTGCCAACGAGTTTAATTAAGACAGAATGTAAAAATCCAAACGAGCACCCATTTTCTGACAGCAGATTTCTCTTTAAGGTGTTACTTTGTTGTGAACTTTTTGAACTGATTAAAGTTGAGAATTTTATAACCCTGATCTTTGTTCAGATTCCATCATTCTCCAGCTGTCTATTGTTGACTGTATATGAGAACTGGACTGAGTGACTCTTCCTCCCCTAACTGGCTGACCAATCAGAGGCCTCGATAAGTTTGTGTTCTCACATCAGGTATTCAATACATTTGTCAGGTTTCATGTAGCTTGCTTTTAGTGTTAGGGATGTGCCTCTCCAACAAGCGTGCTCCTGATTGTTCAGAGCGGTTGCCATGGAAATGTAGACCGACTGGGACCAATCACTGCTTACTGACATCATCTGGCTCCAATGTGGCGAAATCCGTATCGCAAGAAAATGGCGAATGAAGTGACTTCATTCGTTGGAACCACAAGTAAGAACACAAGCTTGGAAGCCCCGCCCCTTTTTGAGAGGGAATGTTTTGTTTTGTTTTTTTGAGGGGAGCTAAGGGAATGGTCCAAGTTTGTTCAACATTTAAAGTAAAAGGACTAAGAGTTGTTTTCTAGCAATACAATCCATTAAAATCAGATTAATCCAGAGACAATGAAAAACCAAAATCAAACCAAATCAATAGATGACTTCTTTTTTTTTTATAAACAATTTGAGTCAAAATCATCTTTTTTGTTGGTTTAGACCAAGGATCCATCTGGACCCGTTTCTTCCTCATTAAAACTTACTAGGAGCTGCAGAGCCTATTGTACCCTTTAGGAAAATGTATCACATTATTTTATATTTGAATTATATTTACTTTTTGCATGATTAAAAATAAAAATATCAAGAGAAATTACCATTCTCTAAAAATGTTAAATTATTTTCACCTGATAGAAGCTTCCTTTCAAAATAAGACTTCCTGTACCAGACGGGATGATCCCATTTACTCCTACAAAAGGTTTCAAACAACACAAGACAAACTTTCTCATGTTATACTTCAATTTGATTTGATTTATTTGAGTTGTGTGATTTATTACAAGCTTGTGTAACACTTATTTAACAGATATGATGCATAAACAATGCATGAAAGTTGAAGGGGAGTGGGAGGAAAAACTATTGATGCCGTTATCCTTTTTACTGTTGCCGTTAACCTGAACATAAACATGAATTAATTGGTTATGGTCCAGTAGAAAAAGTAAGATATAAGCCTAAAACTTGTAAAATAAACTAGAGAAACAGAGAAGCAAATTTTAGTGTTTAAAATCTGTGCATTCTGGAGGAAGTGTAGAGTGAAAGTTAGCAGGGATGAAAAAATCTTTGCATTTATGTGATATGGTAAAGGGCCACATGTGACCCAGAGCCCCCGAGTTAAATGGAAAAAAAAAACACATTTTCATAATAAAAGTTCGGTCTTTTTTCACTTCACTCCCTTCATGAAAACTGTTTTTATAATTAAATAACAGCTTGTTTATGTCAGTTTGATTAAATGAATGTTTGAGTGTTTCCTGCAGCAGCGTCTGTCCAGCAGTGCAGCTCCTGCATTTCTCTCAGCACCAAACCCGTGAATCCCTGTAGAACCCGTCTGAGGATGAGAAGCACCTGTCATAAACCCGAGACGGCGTCCACTCACTTCCGCTCAGAAGTTTGGCCTCGCTTCACGGCGTGAAACGCGACGCTGCCAGTAATCCCGGCTAACGCGCCGCTCTCACATTCAAGGATACGACCGCTTTCAGGCAGAGGAATGAGGCGCTGCGGCTTCAGCGCGTCATCCTGATGCATAAATTTAGAAGGTTTTGGGTATACATTTTTCTGACTCGGCACTTCCTGTGGAAACCAACTTTGGGGGGGTTTCCACGGCGACTGGGCGCCTCCGTCAGTCACTGGATGTTTGTTTGGTGTATTCAGCCTTCCCTCCGGGTCCGGCTGTAACTGGACCCCCTTCCTGACAGAGCCCCAATCCTTCTCGGTATCTGCTGTTGAGGAGAAAGCGGGAACAGCTGGGTAACCCCCACCTTCACACTCTACCCCCCAGCAACCCTCTCATGGTTTCTGTGAACTGAAGGTTGGAGCTCGGGTCCGAGTCCTGGCCACCACCATAAGTATTAGAGCTGGGGGGGGGCAGGTCATGTTCAAACTGGGGCAAAGGGGATTGTTCAGAACCCAGTGACCCCCCCTCAAGGTTATTGTCTGCCATCTAGTGGAGGAAACGGGAACAGCAGCTGGGTTGCATCTGTTTAACTGGTCCCAGTGTCACACAGTCACAATGCAGACCTACAGGAGAACACTGAAGCAGGATGAATACAGAACCGGAGGAGGATGTGCGGTTCTGATGGCCTGAAACTCCGAGTTTAAGTGATCGCTTTCCAAACAAGCGAGTAAAGAAAGTCTGACAGCTGCAGAGGCTGTTTCTGCTAATAAAAGAGAGAACAGGGGCTTTTATTTTGAAATAAACTTCCAATCATTAACCTGTCAGTAGTTTTCTCTCTTTGACTTGCAGAAATCTGTTAAGAGGTGAAAAGCTAAAGTTCCCTGGAGCCGTGGTTCTGCTGCACAAACAGATCTGTGCTGTGGGGGGGTGACGTGACCCATCACTGCTGGGACGAGAGACTGAAGGAGTTCTCCTTACGTCGTCCGGACTTGAGCGAAGCGCATTTTGGGCCTGTGGAGGCAGACAGAGAGGGAGATGTTGAGCTGCAGACGGGATGCGTGCAGACGCAGGTGTGCAGCAGGGAACGGACCTGGGTGTCTTCTCGACGCTCTGCCTGGCTTGGGACGAGCTCTTGAACTGCGTTTCGAGCCGGGCGTAGATTCCCCCTGAAGGCTGCGCAGCAACACAAACACATTCAAGAACAACAACGGCTGCACAAACACCTCCTGCAGCTCGACTAGTGAGAAGTAAATCCAGGTCAGGCCCTGAACTCGTCGTCTTGTTCCCATAAAGACCACAGACCTCCTTTGTGTCCTTGGATTTACTCGGCTCCTGATCTCCAAACCTCATCCTGGTCAGGTGACCGATGATCTCCACCATGCGCCGCTGGTCTGTAACGCAAGAGCAGAGAGGCTGACGTAAACCGGGCCTCTCCCGGGGGTCGGAACAGCCGAGCCGGGCTTCACCTTCTTCCCTCTGCGCGTCCTGGTTGTAGCGCAGAGAGCGCGAGATGTCCCACTTGCTCTTCTGGATGCTGACTCTGCAACACAAAGCCGACAGCCTGAAAAACGGTTCGGTTTGCGGGGAAGAGCGTGAATGAAGGGCGGGGTCTGAACGTACGTGAAGGGCGTGCTGTCTCTGCCCTGCGACTGCGGGGAGACAAACATCAGTTTAAAACACAGGTGGAAAAAATATATATAAACTATATATTCTACTGTTTTTTATTTATTAACAAAATTTTCAAAAAAGTTCAGATGAATTTTCCAAACTCACCTTCTCTGGTTTCTCTTTGCGATGGAAGTTGGGAGAGGACAGCTGCTTCTTCAGAGGTCGCTGACCTCTCTTGGCCTTCTTAGCAGCTGGAAACAAATACAGAGGATGGAAGGTTCAGAGGCGCCACCTGCAGGCTCCTAAGAGAATCACTTCTAGACTGACACTAACACAAGTGAGACATTTAAAAATAGACGGTTGCTAAAAAGAGAAACTGCTGTCACATTTAGACTTCCTGTCTTTATTGTCTGCATGGATCAAAGCAAATGAAGGATCTGAGGCAGATCTCAGGAGGCGACTGTTTGTTTGTTTATTTTTGTTTTCAGTCCAGAAAACTGAGCTCTCACGAGCACTAAAACGCTCTGACCAAAAAAGTTTGAGCAAGGCAGAAAACTTGAATTGATATATATTAAAAAAAAAAAAAAACTATATTGACCAAATGGATACACAAAAACAAAAATGTTTTATTTAAAGCATTAAAATAAACAATTTACCAACTTTACTGGATTTTATTTTTTTCTCTTTGCAGGAAAAAAAAGTATTTTTGGTCTTTTTTAACATGTTCTTGTGACGTCATCAGAAGATGATGAAGGACATATATAAAGAAAATAAACATTTAAACTACAATGTAAATTAAAACATTTCTGATTAACTTTTGCCACTCTACAGAAACTATGTTCTGGAAAACTATTTTTTTATTTTAGCTAAAAACTGCCAAATCATAATTAAAATAAATTTTTTACAATAGATAAATTGACAAATAAAGTGGTTGATTTAAAGATTATTCATAAAGTTTACCTCTGACTAAAGTTTGTTATTTCCAAGTGGAGACTTCTCTATTTTTTTAGATCATTTTATTATTCAGAGCCTGAAAAGGCAAAGGAACCCCACACCATCACACTACCACCACCGTGCTTGAGTGTTGTGATTTTTTTTTTTTTTTTTGTGCAGTTAGTTGGAGTGCAGATGTAGCAGTCTACAGAATATTTAGTTTGATCCAGATGTTTTGATCATAAAGGAGATGAGTCTTTTTCCTTAAATCCATAAACTCTCATGGATCTATTTTTGTGTGGCTGCAGGAATAACTTTGTAAACCTTTCTAACCTATTTCTAATTATCTTCTGTTCTTTCATTCTTTTTTTGTTTTTGTTTTTTCTTTAGATCTTTCATCATGCTTCAATTTATAATATAAATGAATCTCAGATTTTGCATCACAAAGGCAGAAGTCCCACCTTGTTTCTTAGACTGCTCTTCTTCGTCCCCGACCTCGTCCTCTGTGACCTCTGACCCCGTGGTGTAGTCCTCGTCCTCCGACAACAGAGACTGCTGCTTCTAAACAGACAAAGGTCCCTGGTGTCAGATCAGAAACAGACGCTTCTCTTCTCCACACAACAGCAGCAGCTGTCGGCAAGCAGGCAGCACCAGTCTCAAGTATTTAAAAAAACGGAGATGTCCTACCAGCTGGAGACTCCAGTTTTTCAAAAGGGAAAACTGGTAACAGAGGAGAAATGGATGAGTTCAAATTTAGAAAAAAGTGCAAGAAAGACTGAGAACAGAGACGCTCACGGAGCTGCCGTCTCCCCTCAGAGGTCCCAGGAGCGTCGGCTCCAGCAGAAAGTCACAGTCCTGGACCTTCTCGGATCCTGAGGGGCTGTCCTCGCTGCTTACAGACACACGTTTTTCATAAAGTCTCGTCATCGTTAATGTTAAAAAGCTCACAAATGTGCTTCTCAACTTTATCTGGAAACGAAATAAAAAAGCGGCAGAAAGTCTGAACAGAAGCTCACCTGTCCACAGGTGAAGAGTTGGACAGACACACGGCGTCTCTGTGCAGCAGCAGATCGTTCAGCACTCGGATCTGCGCTGACGTGGCCTCGTCGCAGTTCTCCTCGCTGGGGACGCTCACAATGTGGTCCCGCATCTTACAGCCCTGCACAGGGGAAGCCTCGCTTTCATATTTATTCCTCAAATCGTGCTGAGATTTAAAATGATTATAGATTTTAAAAAATGTCAGAAACTCTAGTAAGAATCACAGGAAGTAGTATTTTATTTTAACTTCCAGTTGGTACAGGTGGAGTTTTGATGAGCAGGGAACTATCCTGCGGACGCTGCATCTGCAGCTTCTGGAGGCTGGTGAGAAAGCTCTGACAGAGGCTATTATTCCATGATGATTCAGAGCGTGGGTAATAGGGCTTTGCCGAGGGATGTGAACCTCATCATGGACGATGAATCACACCATGGGATTTGCAAGACCAAACAATGTCACAGAAGTGCCGGAATATTTTTAATTCCAGTTTAAAAAAAAAGGATTTGCAAGAATTTAGGGCTTATTTATAACTTATTTAAAAAATAAATTATTTGTTGTAACATAGAATTTGCAATTCTATTTATTTGAATTTAAAAAACAAACAAAAAAAAAACACTTTTTTATTGAAATAAGACGAGTGGATTTAAGAACCTTTGGCGTTCCTGTTGGGTCGAAGCGGAGGACCCTCTTCCTGCAGCAGGGGTAAACCCCCGCCCCATGCCACCCTCTGTCTGCCCCTGCCCCCGGGTACAGCACGCTGTCCGGGTGGTACCTGCAGCGGGTCAGCTCTGCACACACAAACACCTGCGCAGAAAGGCGGCGCTCACAACCAGGTTTACGTAACCGCTCCTGGATAACACGACGGTTCTGACCTGCTGACACCGAGAGCAGGTCAGGTGGTTGATGGTTCCCCAGATCCTCCAGTAAACCGAGACCCAGGACTTGAGCTCCTCGTAGAGACCCGTGATGTATTCGTGGACGTCCCAGCTCTTCTGCCTGCATCAGACAACAGTTCTTGACAGGGAAACAGATGAGTCCTCACCTGCACCGAGTCACTGAAACCTGGAGTGTGTGTAGACGATTTCTCCTCGAGCGTCCACGTTGATTTTTCCTGGAACACAGGAGATGCTCCTCTCTGTGTCTTTGGTCAGCAGCTTAAGACACAGTCCACACCTGTGTGGAGGGTTCATTAGAAAGACTGAACAGGAGTGTAGAGGATCTACACCCTAAGTTAACAGAAGGACCTTCTTTACTGAGCATTCACTCTGTTTTTTTTGTTTGGTGCCAAGTCTTTTTTAACAACTTATGCTAAACTTAACTCTTAAGACCGCCATTGTCTGTCTCTTCTCTAGTCATTCCTTTAAATCCAGGGTGGGATTAAAGGTTGGAGACGAATAAAGAGGCCTGACCTGTACAGAGAGGAGGCGTTCCCCGGAGAATCCTTGCTCCGACTGTGTGGGTCGAAGAGACACTCAATTTTCTTCTGAAACAGTTTGCTGCGGGCGAGATGGAAGGGAACACGTTCCTTCACATAACTGAATGTAAAAGTGACTCAGCAAAAAATCCCAGCTTGTTTCATGCAGATTTGCTGAAACACTTCTCACCTCTTGAACTTGTCCTTTTTGTCCCGGATGTCGTCGGCCTCGTTGTGGTTGAAGAGCTCGGCGATCAGCGCGGTCAGGTTGCTGTTGATGCAGTTCATGTTGCAGGGCGTGGCCACGATGGCGCTCATGTGTTTGTGGCAGTACTGGATGCACTCGTCCACCTGATCGGGGGCCAACGGACACCCGTTACAAACGCTTGTCCAACCCCAAAAGTGGTGAGAAGGTTCACGAAAAGACAGACGTTTACACCGACGTCCATGCAGCAGACGCGCTCTGCGCCTCGCTTGTAACCCTTGTGCTATCCTCAGTATGTTGATGTGGGGCGTAGGGTCATCTGGACCCCACAAGACAGCAATATGAACTTTTTTTTTTATTGATTTTTGATTTTCACTGGTGTCTGTGGCAAACTTAAAATCCTGTCCACCTTTATCCACATTTATCATAGGATGGATAACACGTCATCTGGAGCCCATACGATAGCACAAGGGTTGAGGAGGTTAGCCAAAGACAGACGTGCAACAGAAGACCTGAACGGATAGCCTCACTCTAAACACTTACTAACGTATCCATCTTCAAGAACTCGGAGGAGATCAGGATGGAGATGACATTGCTGGGTTCTGTAACCGACAAACACCACATGACCAACCAAGCCGACCCCACAAATCCACCAACGACACCTAAACGCAACAGCCACCAGACACGATCAGTGGAGAAGAGATCAAGCACCGATGGAGGAGATGAGCACCTCAAGCATTACCGAGTGTGACCGATTACGACCTGATTTACCCAGCCGAGGCTTGTCCCGGTTCCCCTCTCCGGCAGAGTTCCTCCTCACGTAGTTCATGAGCCAGTCAAAGATCTGGACGTCACAGTGGACTGAGATGTCCACTTCCTCCCACCTCTGCGGGTCCACAGACAGATACTCGGCAAAGTAACGCATCTCTTTGACCAGAAGATCTCTGGGGCACGTGAAGTCCTGCTTCAGGTTCTTGGTCTCGTCACACACGTGGATCACCATGTTGGGACTGAAAGAGAGGGTT
This sequence comes from Oryzias melastigma, assembly GCF_002922805.2. Lineage (NCBI taxonomy): Eukaryota > Metazoa > Chordata > Actinopteri > Beloniformes > Adrianichthyidae > Oryzias > Oryzias melastigma. The sequence continues at coordinate 11,533,428 of NC_050526.1, read as the reverse complement.
GTTTGAAGCGTTTACGTCACATGAAGGTGTTGTTCTTCTCAGAGAGGAGGAAACTTACTCTCCAGGCTTTTGGGGCTTGTCCTCCGCCGCAGAGGCTCGTTTTTCCTTCTCCACAGGATTGCCCCTTCCTGAGGGGATCGACCTCCCACCTGCAGACATCAGCGTATCACAAATTAGGATTACAGATTTGTAGGAAAACCTACAAAATCAGCAAACACTGACTGACCTGGTATTTTGCTCTGGCTGCTTCCATCTCTCTCAATCATGGCCTCCGTGTTCAGCAGCGTGGACGCAGCATCCGGAGCTGGTGTGCGTCCTTCAGTTAAGGTGTTACACTGATAGTCCACATGTGGAAACGCCCCAGAGCTCTTCAGCTCCTCAAAGCGACTGGAACACTGGGAACACATCAAAGATGAGTCTGCTGCTACACTGGAGAGGCGGGCTGCAGGTGGGCGGAGACGTTCGGTTACCTCTTTGGGGGTGAAGCCTGGAACCAGCTTGGCAACATTGTCCCAGTTTATGGGCTGGACCACATCCCACAGAGAGCCCAGAACCATGTCCAACACCAGGATGTTGTTGTCATAAGGAAAGTTATTGTTGTCCGAACAGAAGCGCCTCATCTCTACGAAGACAAAACACAAGAAACATCCTCAGCTTCAAAAGTTTTATGGATTATTTTGTCATATTATTAGGATTAAACTTAGTTAAATAGCTGCATTTGTCACAGATGTTTAACACAGGTCAAGTAACATATTGCGTGTTTGGAACATATTAAAAATGTCTATATAAATTCCTCCATTTATCTAATTTAATAGATTCAGGTGCGTAATTGGTTTTACAGATGAGAATCTGGCAGTGATGCGTTCACAGGCCAGCCTCCTGGTCCTGATGCTGCATCCCAAAACGCGTTTAGGTCAAATCAAATCAACTGGTTCCACACAACACTCACTCGAACAGCCACAGTGATGCATACTTATCCGGTTCGGGTGATATTCCTCACGCTGGTCCCGTGGAGTCAAGGAAGTGTGGTAATATTTGGGGTCATTGCGTGAGAATGATGCTGCGCTGTAATCCCATAGGTTGCTAAGGCTAGCTAACTTTGCGGGACGGGACAGCATCTGCTGCCTTCAGGCGAAGCTCGTAATTTTCTCTACCAACTAGCGAAGCAAAGACGCAACTAGTGAGGCGTTCATGTCAGCACACTTCAAAATGGGTGGTTTGTCTTAAATACTGTCAATAATTACAATATTAACAGAAGACTACAGTATGTATTTAAACGGTAAATTGATTGGACTACAGAAACTTTAAAGTGGACTGCTGAAATTTTGTATTTCTGATGTTCCACGAAGGCAGCATTAGCCTAAAAAAAGCAGCTAGCATAAATATTTCGGCGTCACGGACGTATTTTTTTCGTTCAGGCACGCGGAAAAACAAACGGCTACACAGGAATATATCGAAATAAAATCTAATGATGTACATTTATGGAAAGGGGTAAATGCAAATCAATTAATAGAAAGCTGGCCGATTCTTCAGCGAAGTTGCCTCCGATGTCGCACTGCAGCAGGTATAAGGCGTCCTGTTGCCTAGAAACGAAAGCCGTAAACCCGATTTTTTTTGACGTAAAACAGTATTTTCAGCAAACAGAGAAAAAAATGTTCTTTTAACAAACATACAACATTTTACAAAAAACAACAAGTTTCTTTGTAAATATCTTCTTTTCAATGCAGCTAAATATTTCAAAAAAATAAATGTGTATTTTTTTATTAAAGATTTATTTTCAAAATAATTTTCAGTATTTACAAAATTACAGACTAACAAACTTAAAAATGTACAAAGTCAGCCCTTCCTAATTCTGAGTGAGCCAAATTTCACTTAATCGACAAAAACAACCTACAGATGTCCACCAGACTTTTCCCATGTATATCATGACGCCATCAACCCTCTTTCTTCTCTGTTCAACATACATAACATCCCATAATCTGACTTTACAGAACACAAAGAAGTTATAGTGCAGATTGATCATTTTACACACAAGCAATTCTGTTTGAACCATTTTACTTTATAATAAAAACTGCACTGATGACTGAAATCAAGGACCTACAGAAGAATTCTCTATGAGGTGATCATTAGTGAAGTTATAAACTTCAGATAACCGAGACATGATGTGAATGCAACACATGCACACGCAGTCATCACAGGTCTGTCTTTTCAGGGACATTCAACACAGTGTCAGAGCTGGATGTTCCCATGCTGAAGCCAGCTGGGATCTCTCTGTACGCCGATTCCAGCAGGTGGTCTGCCGAGGCAGGCATGGAGGCTGTGGAGGGATCTGAGGTGAAACCCAGCGCTGCTGTGGACTGCGTCTGCGCAGCCGCTGGTGTTTGGGTGGCCTGTTGGTTCTCCTGCTGCACCTGGGCGAGCCGTTCCATCTCCGCATGCTTACGGCCTCTCCTCTTGCCAAGGACCTTCACGTAGTTAGCTGGGACTAATCCAATTGCCTGGCCATCCACGCTGGCCAGCAGCCAGCCACGCACCCGCGGCTGCTGCTCTGCAACCAGAATGAAACATACCAATTTTAATAAAAAATACATTTTATTTGTTTCAAATCTGATCAAGACACGATAGACAAAGGCCTCACCTTTAGGGGCCAGGTTCAGCATGTCTCCAGCCCGCAAAGAAATTTCTTCTTCAGAAGCAGCAGAAAAATCATACTCAGCTCGAGCCACGACATGATCGTCCTCTCCACTGGCCCAATTTGTACCTAAAAAATTAGAATATTTTCACTAGTGACACATCAGGTAGAAAAAAAACAGGATTACATCAAGAAAAATATTTACATTTGTTTCTACTGCAAAGCAAGGAATTATTCAACTGGGGTTTCAGAAAGTGTTCAAGAGCTACTTTTACTGACAACACCACATTGTTGTCATCAGTTTGATGTTTTTATGCTCTTCTGTTGACTAATTCAACAAACAAACAAAATCAAGGATTAAAAGTCAGCCTTACTATTTTCGTCAGAACCGGGGCTGGAGCTAAGCAGCTTCCAGATGAGGTAAGGTCCACCCAGAACTACAGCAAAAAAGAGGAAAATTGGCCAGGACTTCACGCTTTGATCATCCATTCCTGCTCCATAACCTCTGGAAGAACCTGCCGCCACGGCATCACCCGTGCTGTCAGCCCACAAGTCTTCAACATCCGACCTTCTCCCCAGCAGCCGCTGCAAACGCTGGTAGAGATACCTCAGCGTGCGCACCAGAGCAAAGGCTGACAAAACTCTAGTGAGGTGAGCACGCAGCCTTGTTAGGTGATTGGCTACGTCCAGGACGGCGCGGAAACTGTTGTACACAGCAGAGAAGGTGGCGTCCAGCATCATGCTAACAGAAGCAAAAGCCTGGACGATGCTTTCAATGGACTGGAAGGCCCCGCGGCTGCTCTCCTCTGCCTGCTGCACGAACCGGCTGGGGGCGATTTCTTCTGTGTGGGGCAACCGACTGTACCCTCCAAGACCGTAGCCACCACCGAATCCGCCGCCGTAACCGCCGCCATAGCTGTAGGGGCTGTAGCCACCATAGATGGAGCTTCCATAGGGGCTGTAAGAGGAGGTGAAAGAGGAATAGGATGGACGGTACGATTGCTGGAGCTGGCGAGGAGGCACTGGAGGAGCCATCCTGGTCAGAACTGGAGGGCCAGCGGGAGTGGAGGAGCCAGTAATTGGTCCAAAGTCTGTCGATCTGTGTGTAAAGATGATAGAGGTAAACATGGATGAAAATAAACACAGAGGTTCTGCTTCCAAACTCCTAATAGATTTAAAAGTGCTACAATTTAACAAATCAAACAGAAAAATAATCCCACTAAAAATAATATAACAAGATTTTTACAAATATTAAGGCAATGAAACAACTATCCACTTGGCATCTTCTAAGGCCTAATCTACCATGCTAGCAAGTGGACACAAGTAAGATTTTAAAACCAAGACTAATTTTAAACATATTTGTAATTAACAAAGAAACCTAGGTGTGGGTATGCTTTTTATAAATAATGAATAACATTAAACTCCTTGTATGTCACCTTTTGTTTCATTCTGTTTAGTAGTTGTTTAGTAGTAGCTACTTTAGCAACGTTAGCATTTGGCTAACTACGAAAACTTCGAAACAACAGTTAATAAGCGACAAATAACCTCCCCGATCTCATATACCTGTAGTTTATAGGTGCACTCATAGCGCCCGGGATTCGCCTTTCCCACGGTTTCAGCGGGGGCTGTGAATCCATCGCAAATTTTGTGTTGGTTAGCTAAAAATATGCGCTGACAGCTGTCCCTCTGTCACTGGCCGTGCTGCCTTCCCGAACTCCCCGTTATTTAGTCAATTCTAATTAGCTAGTTCGTAATTATTTCCTATATTTCAAATGTACGGGTGTTAAACTTGTCATGTGATATTTTTCATCTCGGTTGTGTAATAAATACTCTTACAACAAATGAAATTCTGACAGCGGCGCAGGTTTACTTCATAATACTTAAATTTCCTTCTTGTTTTGAAGGCACCACATGAGTAATCGGAAGCAACTAATCAGGCAAGGCAAGTCGACATACGTATTACAAATCGATCCAAACCGGTCTAAATGCTTTGGGACTTTTGAATAGTTTACTCTTTATTGTTTAGTGAATATTTCTATTAATTTTTTAAAATTAGTTTTGATTTTATTGTTCAAAGTACTCTAACTAAGAAGCATCAACGCAATCAACTCGATTAGTAATGTCTGGTAATTCAAAGGAACCTTAACAAACGCATTTTTACTTTTGTCCACCAGAGGGCGCAAATAATCAATAGAAAATAGTGAAGAATGCCAATGGTAGTCTGCTTAAAAATAAATTATTTAAAATAAATGTAGAATGCATTTTAAAATAAACATGAGAAAAAAATAAATGTAAAAACAAAATAAACTGAATATGAATTTAAAATAAAGAAAAAATTCATCTTTATCTAAATCTGATATTAATGTCAATCAATTTACAAACCATATTGTAACAGATACATTTTAATATATTTTAGAACAATATTCAAATTTTTTACTACATTAATTTTCTTACTTAGTAAGAAAACCACCAACTTGGAAATAGAGATGTGAATGGTTTCAGTATGAAAGTCAGTAATACTTGTGTTTTCTCCAGAAAAGTAAGTTTAATATTGGACGTGTTTTTTATTAACTGGTGCCCTGAAGTGATGGTGATATATCAAATGTTTTACTATCTTAAAATCAATCACAAAAGCTAAAAACTGTATGCAGATCTTTATAACATGCATGCATTTCATTTGACGATCAGTGTCAACTGATGTCAATGTTCGCCCCCCACTCACAAACGTCAGTGAACCCTGGCTGAGATGAGGGTGGGTTACGGTAGTGAAGGCGACTGTTCTGGAGCTTCAGTGTGTGCAAACTAAGTTGTGGTTTTAAGAGAGAGTCTCTGTGATGTCAAGTGTGAAGGCAGGCGATGTGGGGGAGCGCGTGCAGAGCTGTCGCTTTGCACTCTACCAGAGACGAGCTCTGTGTCATCCCCACAGCGTGGGCGGGTGAGGCCGACTCCGTCATCTGTAGCATCATGGTATTTGGTTCGCCAGATAAAGGTGGGAATCCTAAGTGTCATCTGGTGAGAAGATGCCAGAGTTCTGAAGATACCTGATATAAAGTGGTTTGGTGGGATTGCCTGCGGTGCTTTGCAAGACCCTGCTGCACGGTAACCACGAAGGTCTTTCTGTCATGACCTGGTTTTGGACTTGCGTTGCCACTCACTTGAAAAGTAGTTCTGAGCCCCAAGCAAAGGCGCAGCAAAACCAAAAGTGGAGAGAACCCTCCTGACTGTAAAATATTACATCATATATTTGAATCCTCATGGTTGTCTGTGCTGTATGAGGCAATAACCTAATCTTTGTCAACAACAAATATGATACGTATTAAACTGACATGTTTTATCCTGTCTGCATGAAAAAGTGTGTACGTAAAAAATGAAAGGAGCAGCTATTTCTGCGCATAAAACTGACAAAAGAGATGGATACGAACCCTCTGTCCAGCCTGTCTTTGTCCGTGAGGAATGGTAGATAATACAACATGTAGTTTCTCCTGAATGGATCAGAAAAATATTTTTTTATTTCACATGTTGTTTTCCTTTTGGTGACCTCTGTCTCAAGACACTTCGCCCGAAGGTCAGTCATGAGATGCGACCTCCCTCGGACACGGCGCTCTGAAAATCCAGGGTTCCTGCTGTGTTTTTGGTGGACTGGCCTGAAAGTGGTGTGGGTACTTTCTGTTGCACTGTGAGTGGTTGTGTATTTCCGTGTGTGTGTATGTGTTTGTAATACAGAGGGAGTCAGCATTGCATAAAATCTGCGTGTCAAACAGGGAAGTTGGAAGCATTTACAAAAGTGGAACTGTCAAGAAAATATTGGTGGAACGTACAGAACCAGCTTTATTACTTTGGCATCACTACTTTGTGATGAAAAAAAGTGGAACAAAACAGGAAGTTGCCTAAAAAATACTCTCAGACCAGGGAAAGCTAGTTAGCTTCTAACATTAAGGCTTTTTTCAGTCTCTTAATGTTGGTGAGCATGTGTTTAGCCACAGGAGTAAAGAAAACAAACCAAAAAGAGGCAAGTTTTAATTTGACTTTTGGAAAATCAGCAGCTTTACCATAGAACAGTCTATTTATGGCTGCTAAGCTATTCATTGCTTGCCAAATGGTGTTGTAATTTATGTGTGGAGACTTTTTTTCTGTCCAGGTCAGGAATTCTGACACGAACATTTCTAAAACTAATTTTCAAGTGGAGCTAATGCCTTCAACCTGACGACTATGGTTAGTACACATACCAGAAATCAGAGCTAAAGACTAGCAGTAGCCATTGATATTGAAAAGATTTTTTTTTTTTATTAAAAGTCTGTGTTTATAAATTCACCTGGATCAAAGCATCAACCAACTCCTGGGCAGTCTTTAGTGCAACCTGGCATTGGTGCATGGACAAAGACATGATGTGTCCAACTGGATTCAGGTCTTCGTTCAGCAGAAACTACTGACCCATTCCAGCCTCATGAGGTCTAACATTGTCTTGTATTAGGAGGAACCAAGCACTAATTATACCAGCACATGGTCTCACAAGGGGGCTGAGAACCTCTTCTCAGTACCTAAGGGCAGTCAGGCAACCTCTGGTGAGCACATGAAGAGCTGTGTGGCCCTCCAAAGTAATGCCACCCCAAACCATTTCTGAACCACTGCCAAACCGGTCATGTTGGGCAATGTGGCAGGCAGCAGAATGTTCACCATGGCCTCTCCAGACTCTGTCACGCCTAGATCTGTGAAGAGCACAGGGTGCCAGTGCCAAATTTGCTAACCTTTGTGTTATCTAGCAAATGCCAAGCTTCTTGCACGGTATTGGGGTGCAGCGCAACTCCCACCTGTGGATGTTGGGTCCACATGCCCCCCTCATGGAGTCTGCTGGAGGTGATTTTAAAGTTGTATGTGAAAATTTTCTCCACATTTGACCCATCCCCTGGGGTAGTGATGAGCTGTAGACACAGCCGCACTCCAGAACCCTTTGGTGGTATAACCCCCCAAACCAGCCCCTTAATGCAGTGTGTCGAGCAGGGAGGGACTGGGTCCCATTTTTGGAGTCTTTGGTATGACTCAGCCAGGATTTGAACTCATGACCTTCCAGTCTCAGTGCGGACACTCTGTCACAAGACTCTGGCAGTGCTCCTCCTGTTGGTGGTCTACGGCCTCCTCCACATCTCCTGAAGTACTGGCCTGTCTCCTGATAGCACCTTCTTGCTCTGGACATCATGCCGACAACAAACCCTCTCACCACAGCATTCATGTGTCGTCCTGGTTGAGTTGCTTTACCTGGGCCGGTTGTGTGGGTTGTAGAGAGCGTTTCATGGTATCGCTGGAGTGACAACACTGTCAGCATTCAAATGTCACCAAAACATCAACCAGAAGACATAAGGACAGAGAGGTTGTTTGTAGTCAACAGTTGGAGAACCACTCCTTTATTGGAGATGTCTCGCAGATGGCTTGTTATTTCTATGTTATCTTTTCCACTTGCACAGAAACATGTGAAATTGATTGTCAGTGCTGCTTCCTAATTGGACAGTTTGATTATTTATTGTGGAGATTTCTACAAAAACATCAGTAGATTTTCCTGGTACAGAGAGCTGTGTCTATATGACAGCCTCTTCCACTGTGTTTCTGTGTCTCTGTGGCTGAGCTGAAAGACTGTCTCGTAAAACCCAAGGGGAAAAAAATAAAATAAGGGGACCTTTTTTGCTTTCTTTTTTAATGTTTCGATGAGGCCAGAGCTGGCAGCCTCTGCACCCCACAGTGGCTCACTGTCTGCTGGAGTGAGTGAGCTCCGCCGCGGGAGCGAAAGTCACTGAAAACCTGATTTGTAGATGGTATGCGGCGACCTGTCAAACTTTAGGTATTTAAGTTTTGGCTGTTCCGCAGAACTTGGCTCCGGTTGTTCAAATCGTGACGTGGGACTTCAGATCCTCTCATGTCATGTCTGTTCCATTGACTTAACACTGAAACTGGCCTCCTCCGCCCTACGAATCAAGTTTGGTGTGAATCTGCTTTAACACACACACACCAACTTTCTTCACGGAGCTACCGGTGATCTGCAAAACACTTTCTTTTTATATGCACAATATGGATATTTGCAAAAGTTTGGTTGTTGATTGTTTTCGTTGGCGAAACACAGACCCTTTGCCTAGGCCGGCTCTAGATTGACGTCATAAAATGGGCGGCAGCCTCAGAGATCGAATCGTCTTGCTTCCAGGTAGGAAAAGAGTTCACAAAAAGAACTAATATTTCATTTAAAAAAAATGTTCTTTAGTTTGTAAAGGTAATATATTATCCTTTACATGTGTATATAGTTTACTCTGACAGGGCTAAAAATAGCAAGATATAGGCCCTGTAAGTGTACTACAAGTATCCTTAAACAACCTATAGCTTGTTGTATACATGAAGCTTACCTTATATACTGTAGCTATATATATATATATTCTATATATATATAGAATATATATATACATATATCATTTCTTTCTTATTTAGAGGAATCTCAGGGTTATCCTCGATGGCTTTAATCTGCTATTGTTGTTTTTAAGCTTTTACACAGAAATGTGATAATATATATATTTGAAGCTTACTTTATGATCTATATCTATGTATATAGTTGATATATATATATATATATAAGCTTTTGCACATAAATTTGATGGTATGTATGTATAAGAATAATATAAGTTTACTATGTTCCAATTTAGTCTGAAGAAGTTTTTGGTTAGTATACTTTATTATTTTATTCTTAAGTGTACTTAACAAAATAAACTATTAGTGTACTACTTTTTGCTCAGGGAAATTCTTCAGAGTGAAAATTCAACATTTTACTGATGAAATTACATTTTTGTTCAGTTTAAGTAACTATTTATGCAAAACATTTTTTTCTTATTACCCAACAAGATTAGTTTTAAATGGAATTTGATGAATACAATTTAATCAAGCATGTGAAAGCAGTCAGCAGTGACATTTCCAGGTCCAGACTTTCATGATAAATAAAACACAGCATAACTCGGTTTCCACACTAGGATGGCTGAAAACCACAGCAAGATAAAGTGATTAGTCTCTTTTAAATTGTCAGAGAAATGTGGTAACCCTCTGCGTTATTAGATTTCAGTGGATGCACAGCGTGTTTCATCTCATTTTGAAACATGTTTTAGTTAACAGCTTGAGAAATTGCTTGAAATTTCAGAAGTAAGACGAAGATTTTCACTCTGCTTTTTAAAGTCAGATCTGCTTTGGAGCAAACAGAAAGTTTTCTTTCATGAATACTTTTAATGCTTTACTCCTGAACAACATGCATCTCTGAGGCTGCTCAGAGGGATTTTCCCAGCTCTCAAACATGAGTTAGGTCTTGCAGAGGGAGCCATTTCTGCAGTGCATAATGTGTCCAACCTGTAATTAAAATGTGCTGGAGGAAGCTTGCAAATTGCAGGAGAAGATCAGAACCGTTCTTCATATTTCATCGGAACGTTCTTCAGTGGAAAAGAGCAACTGTGAGTTACACAATCAGAGGGAATCATGTTAAGAATGAATCTGAAACCACACTCAGAATTGGTCATATACCACATTTTTACTATAAGCATAGTCACATGATGCATCTATTGACTAAACATCAAAATGTGTGTAACAATGAGAATCTTATCAAAGGGTTGAACAGAGTCTAGTGATCTCAGATCGCTTATTAGTAAGTCAGAAGTTTCTGTGACGACAGAGCTGCTGCGTGGCGTCTCCTCTGCTGCAGGGACGATCAGGTGGAGTGTGACAGAACAGAGCCGGCTCTGTGATGGAGGCGGGGGGGTTGAAGGGCGGGCCCGAGCCGCAGAAGAGGCGCGTTACTGGAAATAGGTGGTTAAGCAGGTTCAGCTTGCCTTTTCCAGGACATGGGTAGGAAACATCAAATGAAACACACACAGTGAGCAGGGCTGTGACGGCACCGCATGCACGCTCTGGCACGTGCACAGCACGCTCTGCGTGGAAAAACACACACACCTGCAGAACTTTCACTCTAAAAAACTTATTTATCCATATTCTGTGCACTTCAGCACTAAAATATCTTTAAAAAACATGTTTTTAGTAATATTTGTGTACATTATTTAGATAAAAGCAAAAAACTGAAACTTTTGGGAAACTTTAACAGCTTTTTTCTTTTCTTTTTTCTTTCTTTGTTAACAATTTCCCATCATTTGTGACTCAGCTTTGCAAACTTCAGAGTTAATTATGCAAAGATATAAAAAAACTTAATTGTCCATCTGTGAAGAGTTTAATTCGTCCATGTAGTTAATTTAAGTTTATTAAAGTCTCAATCCAGTAACACCTCAGATGAGGTGCTGCAAAACACTCAGTATAATGTTGATAAAGGTTTTAATACATTTGTTAAGCTTGTAAGCAGTTTATTAATATGGCTTTTGTAGACAATGGTCCCACTTTAGATGTTGATGAATCTCACTAAGTATGTTAATAAACCTCATTTGGCTTATTATGGTTATAAATGTCTTATAAACATCCTAAAAACACATTAATAATGTTTGTTAATGTGTTAATAAAGCTTGTTAAGCAATCTTATTATAAAGTGTTACCAATAATTTTTAAAAATTGCAATTTCCTAGGACATACACTGTAAAAAGTGAAATATTGGATCAATTAACAGAAGCTCTGTAATTTGTCACATTTAAAATCAATACGTTTTAATCAAATTAAATGTTCAAGTTGAATAAACCACCAAGCAGAAATGTTAATTTGATGAAAACTAATCATTTTAAATGTAACAAATTAACTATATTTAAAAATTTGATCCACTGTTTCACTTTTTTCAGTGTAGTTTGTGCAGAGCAGCAGTAGTTCATCAGAAATTTGCCTCTGATTTGTGGTTGGGACCGTTGGAGTGGAGTAAACCCTCCATCATTACCCTCCATGTTTACACTCTTTCCTGCTAGCTTACAGGCCCTCACACCTCCAAGCTAACATTAATGGAGGTGCAAAAATGATAATCAACATTGGAGCCGTAAAATTTCAATCCAGATTCCAGCTCAGATGAGGAAAACAAAGACGTTCATGGATCTATTTGTCTGCAAGTGAATACATCAGAATAGGAGCAGAGCGCTTGTGACCCCCTAGTGTATTTTCTTTATGACAAATACAATCTTTTTCTCTAATTTAAATAAAGAAATTCTCAAAAATGTAATTTTAAGCTTAATTTTCTTCATATGTGTACTCATCAGAAAGTTAAAAACTGGTAAAAGGGTTCAACTTAAAAACATAAATTTTCTGCTATTATTTATTTATTTTTATTTTTTTTTATATTTCTTATTTTTTTGGTATTTTTGTCAGTCTTGTTGTCAGGAATTGAGTATGACAGTGTCATTGAGACAGTTGAAAACAGAACATGAAAAAAAACAAAATCACTGAAAAAAACTTCATAAAAAAATGAAATTCTTCAACAGTTTTCTTCAATTTAGAAAGTGCGTTATTTAATGGGGAAAGTAAGTCAGGCTTTGGGTCATTTAGTGTTGCAGTTTTGGTGTCACTTAAATTCTTTAACAGAAGTCGGAAGCGTCAGCATCTCCTTTATTAACGTCACTGCCAAATGACAGCAGAAAACCAACATTTTAAGGACCAGTGTTGTCAGAAAGCGATCAAAGTGAAAGCAAACACAGCTGTTTGTAACCTGTGCAGTGAGGTGAAATCAGGGTTCACTGTGGTTCTTCACACTGAGGCAGGAAGGAAGCTGCATGCAGCATTTCTCCTCAATCTGCCAATACGAGAGAAATAAACATCGAAGTACATCCTTGGTTCTTGGGTAATGACGCCTGAGGACAACAGCTTTTAGGAAACAAGATTTCAATCAAATGTTGGATTTGTGGAGAGCAAACTCTTCTCAAACAGTCCATTCATTGCAAATCAGTGCCTAAATATTACAGAAGACCGATTTCTGAGATAAGCTGCAGCTTCAAACGAGTGTGTACTGTAAGGAAAAGACGCTGCACTGGGGACTGCTGTCCTCAAACCTCCACCTGACTGTGAATTCCCCCCTAACATTCGAGGAAAGTGTTAGAATGAGTGGCGTCACCAGACAGAGGTGAGACATGAGAAACAAACGCTTTAATAAAAAACGAGTCTGTGACGGTTTTTCTAAAAGCTAAACCTATAGAGAAGCAAAGGTTTGGGCTTCTGCACCTCATCCTAAATGGTAAATGGTAAATGGCGTATACTTGTATAGCGCTTTCTATCCTCCTTCGAGGGCCCAAAGCGCTTCACAGTCACAGACCCATTCACCCATTCACCCATTCACACGCACATTCACACACTGGTGGTGGCTCCGCTGCCGAACACTGGCGCCAACCTCCCACCAGAGGCAATTCGGGGTTCAGTGTCTTGCCCAAGGACACTTCGACACATGGGCGGGCAAGGCGGAGTCGAACCAGCTCACTTCTGATCAGGAGTCGACCGCCCTACCACTGCACCACGGCCGCCCCCTAGACTGATGTTGCTCAACAGCAGCAGCTGCAGCCGCAGGATTTCCTTTATTATGCAAGGGAAGACTTCTCATTTCAATCATGTGAAAAAGTTCAAAAGGAAAACTGAAAACAAATCACCTATTATTATTATTGGTGTGTTCTGTCTGGTTTATGACACACTTCTCGTTCAGTGTCAGGGGCGGAGCTAAAGCATTTTATATGGGGGAGTTAGAATATTTCTATTAAAGTTTTATTCAAGTTTTTATTTTGTTTAAAAATGTTGCTTTTGTTATTCTAGCAAAAACCTTATACTGATGATTTCTTTATCTTCATCACTTATGATACTAATATTGACTCTAAAGTCAGGGGTCAAGCTTTTTGCGTCTCCCCCTTAGCTCCACCCCTGAATATTTTGTGATTTAATCTTTTTTTTGCAGAGATAAATCCCAGATTGGAGTTTTTCTGGATAGAATGACAAGTTAAAATAAGCAGCAGTGACCTCAGCCTGAGCAGTTTCTATTTCTAAAGCTCAAACTTCTATCCAATAAAATGTTACAGTTTATAGTCAGATTAATGAATTGCACCCAATAAAGAAACACAGGAACTCGAATGGAACGGACAAAATAATTAATTATTTTTACAGATCTTTATTTTTTTTAATTAAATATATATTTCTTAAAAATATTTTTTCTATAATATTACTTGAATCATTGTGTCATTAATTAAGAGCAACAAGTTAGTTTGACTAAAATACTAGATATTAAGACTTTAAATCAAAAGACAAGCAAAGGGGAAAACTGAAGTTGAAAACTTAAATAACTAATTTTTGTTTTTGTGACATTTTTGGTCATATGATGGAGGAGATATATGAAGAAAATTAACATTATCATTCCATTATTCAAGTAACTGTAAATTAGGAGAAGACAAAAAAAGTGCTGTTTGAAAAAGATCGTATTTGAGGTTTGGAAGCACGTTCAGAGAAAGACAATCCGATTCTCTGCTCCATTCTGATGCATCCACTTGCAGATTAATACTGTAGATCCATAAACGTCTTTGTTTTCCTCGTCTGAGCTGGAATCTGGATCAAAACTGTACAATATTGCTCGCTATTTTAGTTAGCTTGGGGGTGTGAGGGGCTGTAAGCTAGCAGGAGTATAGACATCTGTTGGTAAGAGGGAGGGGAAGGGGGCGGGTTACTAAGGGTCCCACCCACAACACAAAAAACTATGGAAACAACACAGGCTTTCTGATTTTGGCTAAAAAACATCATAATCATAATTAAATGACACCTGGGAACACTCTTGAAATAGATCAAAAGATTATCGAAGTGGAACTCTAAATAAGGTTAATCCTTCTTTTTGTCTTCACACAACAAAATAAAATGTTCCAAATTAGAAATAACAGTAGAAAAGAAGATGATTATGAACCTCAGAACCCACAGCCTTCACATTGATGCTTCAGAGATTCATAAATGTGAAGATTAATTGCAACAGAGAAGAATGAAGAACAAACAGACAGAACTGAACCCAGAACTAAACCAAACACCAAATCCAAACAAAAGAAAACAGAAGTAACACAAATATAAAGTTACTGAGTGTTCCTATCAGTTTCAAGTGACAGAAGGCTGTCCTACAAACCTTTATGTGCTGACCAACCTTTTTCTAAAGAGAGGAACTTCAGTCTCCACCCTGATTTTGGAGATCTATGGCTTTCTTTGAGACACCCATCTGTAATCTGTCTAATTGTGTGACATTTTTGGTATATATACCTCTTATGCATGTTAAAATTTTGTGCACATTTTTGTGATTTTTCATGAAATTCTTCAAATTCTTTGTACTCTTTTGAAATCTCTACAATATTGGCATCAAAACGTTCAGCATGTTGAGGACATTATTTTATTAATTTAAAGCAAATTTCTTCAGCATCTTCAATGACCACATTTAGGATAAAGCATTCACACTAGCATCATCGCAGGTAAAGCAACCTTTCTAGTTTCTTATTGGTTGGAGATTCGGATTCGTTTTAGGTATTTAACAGGAGGTTCAGCAGTGTTGCCTGGAGATGTTGTGGGTCATCTAGGCCTTGAGCTTGTGGGGCAGGAGATGACTCCGGTGTGCTGCTGGTTTTTTGGATGTCTCTGCTCTATCTGCTGCAAAGACAGGAAGCAGCATCACATCAGCTCTCAGCAGCTGGAGTCTGACAAGTCATGCTTTCAAAATCTTTAAGACACATAAAGTGCACATTCCCAAACATGGAACCCTGTGGGACACCATACATTTTAATGTTGCTGCTTTATTCCTAATATATATATTTTATTTTAGAGAGGTGTGAATACATCACACAAATAAACACAGAGCTTAATGTTTAGATTTATTAGAAAAGGAACACAAAAACAGAAGTAATGGAAAAAGTTACTTAAAAAGAGGGGAGCACTTCAAAGAATCCACTCTATAATGTGTTTACACTGAGAGTTTGGTCTTCTGTGGTAGAGATGTTGAACTGACATGACTTGAATAACAGAAAGTTTGCCTGTTAAGTAGTTAAAAACATTTTACGTATGCTGCCATCTCAACTTCCATGAAGAAGTTTGGTGTAAAATCTAAGAATTTTTGACAGAAAAATAAGTTATTCCTCTAAAAGGGTTTACAGTATTTGAGGAAATGGCTTGTAGATCCCAGGACTGATAGTGTTTGGGCAGTCATCAGCAGCCTGAGTGGTTTTCCTGTTGTCAAAACTGAATTCCTGAGTACTGATGTGAGCATCTGAGAGCTACCAGGAAGCAGGTCCTTCTGTATTCTTCGTGAAGCTCAAATCAGAACCGGTTGTCTGTGCTTATGCTGCATATTTAAGCTCCTCCCACCCCAAATCACAGCAGCGTTAGGCCTCAGGACGTTTGTGGAGAGCTCAAATATTTAGAGTATTTTCATGTGTTCTACAAACAGCTTCAGCAATTCCTGGAACATTTGGTGTAATCCCACACAATCTTAATCTCAATATTAGAGCAAAGAATATAATAATGGTTGTTATTCTCAAAGAGAAGAATTTATTTCCTCCAACTTTTAGGATGTGGATCAATTGTCTTCTACACTATTTGGTTTTAGAGGAAATTTATGCTACTTGAAATCCCTTCTTAGTCCCTCGGATCATCTTTTGAAAAAATTTAAGTGTTCCCAGTGGGTCTTTTAATTATAGATATTCTGTTTTTAGCCCTAAAAAAATCCTGTGTCCTTTTCCAGGATGAAGGTTTTGCAGAGCAGCACTAGTTATTAGTCATTAGAAATTCACCTTTGAATTGTGGGTGGGACCACCGGGGCGGAGCAACCCCGCCTCCCCTTCCCATCGCCATACTTAAGGTTCTCTATTTATGTCTCTCGCGGCCATCATCCCTCCAATCTAACACGACCGGTGCAACAAAAATATTGGAGCTGTCCATCTGCACAGTTTTGAACCAGATACGTACATGGATCTAGTGGTCTTTACGTGGATGCACAGGGGGCCTGTGCTGCTCCTGATTCACAAGGATTTGAATAAAGAAATACTCAGAAATGCACATTTGAGCTTAATTTTTTGTCCTCCATCATCAGAAAAATACTACAAGAAAATATTAAAAACACTAAGTACTAATTTACAAAGAGACTGACTCAACATAGATAGTTACAGGTTCTAGTGTAACCTCTGCACTGAGCAATAAATCCTTCACATTATGGTGGGGGTGTCAAACTCAATCGCACACGAGGCCAAAACAAACAAGTCACAGGTCGAAACAGGTTAGACATTATTGAACACTCTAAAACTACATTTTTACATGTAGTTTTTACATATTTATGAACTAGATATATACCATTACCTGTGATATAGTAAGCTGAATTTGGCCACGGAGGATGCTAGTGCTGATAGCTGAAGATGCTGAAATTGATAGCTAAAAATGAAAAGCTGATAACTGAAACCGCTAAATGTGATAGCCAGTCAAATTATTAGCTAAATGCCCAATTAGCATAAAAAAAACTTTGAAAAAAAGTTTAGTTAGCCAAAACAGCTAACATGTAGATGAAAAAAAGCTAAACTTCAAATTGGCATATAAAATAGAAAAGGAAAGCCTAAATTAGCCAAAACAGTTAGCATGTAGTTGAAATATTAGCTAAACTCCAAAACGGCCTCAAAAATCTTAGTAAATGTCAAAATAGTCCATAAAACTAGCAGAATGCCATTTTTTTTTTAAATTTAAAATAATCATTTTTTAACATAACTATGAATAATAAAAAGTCAGGAATATTATTCCAGAATAATATCAACTTAAACCTTAAATAAGTTTCAATATTTTACTCTCCATAAAAATATGTTTTGTCTAAATTATACAAGTTAGAAATAAACGCAAGATAACATCGGGTCATTAATAACTATAAAATAAAATGATCTACAGGGCTGGATATAATAACACGGAGGGCCGGATCCGGCCCCCGGGCCTTGATTTTGACACATGGATAATAAAGAAGAAATCAGTAGAAACAGACTTAGTGAGGTGACCATTTGCTTTAACTTTTAAAGGCTAAAAAAACAAAACACAGGAACATCTGAAATAAGACAAAAGACCTGACCGAATCTCTGGAGCATCTGTTCAAAGATCAGACAGAAACATGATTGGCAGTTTAAAAACTAAATATGAAACAGAGAGAAGAGGAACTGCAAAGAAAGTGAGGAAGTTTGTTCTGAAATGACAGTAAAAAAAAACTGGAGCAACTTCAGTGGTCACACCTCTGACAGACATCTGTGAGTCTTGATACGTGTTGAAATCCCACAAAACACCATTTTTACTTCTTTAACTTCTGATTGTTATTTGAATCTCTTAAAAACCAAACTTTAGTCACATTTTTTTGTTTTCCTGACAGCTCCTCCCTCCAGTTGGACTTCCTCTCGTTTTTTTTTGTTTTTGATTAAGCCTTGAGAAATCTTTAGTTGTGTTGTGGTCGTCTTCAGGATTTCTCAAAACAAACTTCTTCGTATTTTGTCACTGTTCATTTCCACCTTCGTCTTTTAACTGAAATATTTAGCATTTCTAGTGATTTTTTTGGCTCGTCTGTAATACCTACATCTTTGTTTAATTCTACAACAGATGACTGCTACAAAGAGGTGATCATTCCATCATCAATCCAAAAAAAATGGTGTTTTTAACATGTTCTTGTGGCAGTTTTTCTCATAACCGAGGACATATATGATGAAAATTAAGCTTAAAGTAAATCAGGAGGAAGGTTTCCTCTAACAGTGGAACTTGTGAGGCTGAAACTCTTCACTCAGGGGGTCAGGAGTTCTAAATCTACTTTCCTAAATTCACATCAGAGCTTCTTTAACCCTTTAACACCTGAGGCATTGCCGATGACAACTAAGCACAAAATCTTCAACGTATTGCAACTTTTCAATCGTTAACACGATCAACGTAATTCCAGTAGATTGTGAAGGAGAAAAGCGGCGTGAGCTCACGCCGCTTTTCTCCTTCACAATCTACTGGAATTATGTTGATCGTGTTAACAGTTAAAAAGTAACCATATGCATTTTGTACAAATGATGATTCAAAATGGACAAGAAGAGCTTTAGAAACCATTTTTATTGAGAATTGATCACGTAAAAAAATTCAAAACTTGTAAATTAGCACAATGTACAAAAAGTGCATCAAAAAAGACACTTTCAGTAAAGCACATAAGGCCTGAGTAAGGCATCAAGGAAGAAAACAAGAGTTGAAATCAGTAGAAAGTAGCAACGTTTTCCGGCTAAAGCCGGTCTGTCATCACACATTCATGTACACAAACGATTTCATAAGAACACAACTAAATAAAACGATAATTGGATGCCAGTTAATAAAGCAAAGAAAAACGCTTTGACAACTCGGCATAACAGATGAGATCACTGGTATGACATAGTCATTACGGAGGACGGACGCCCCAGCATCCGTCCTCCCCACTTCCTCAATGGAAATTTCCGTACTCTGGCAGTTTCTGACAGTCAAAGCTGCCTTCACTCCAACTGCGCCTATCATGTTTGTACAGCGTGCACTTAATAACAAAGGCACTAATAAAAAACACATACTTTACATCTTCAGCAAATTCACACAAAGACCTTTGATCCATTGAAAAATGCAAATTAATCATTTTTTTTTAAAAACAAAATATTTTCCACAAGATCTGTAAGTACATTCACGCGACTTTGGCTGTGTAGCCTTTAGCTTGCTGGCTGGTCTGGGTTGATCCAGAGTGGACCTGCTGAGTCAACGCGACCAAACCAGCTGCCTCACTGCATCTGAGGCATTAAACCGCCAAAAGAAAAAAAGAAAACGTTTTTTTGGTCTCTAGATAGAATTTACTTTAGTAGAAATTCCTGAGAAACATCAAAAATGACCCATACATCCCGACGGGAGTGGGATTAGGATGCTCTCCTCGGCGAGTTCCTCCTTAAATTCAGAAAAGAAAAGCTTGAACCACCTTAACACAGAGTGGGCTGTGGGTCCAGCTGACTGCCAACAGCAAGTCCACACGCCAATGGTTGCCGGGGCAACGGGGCTGGCGTAGACCGAAGAACATTTCTTGCTCTAGAGGGTTAAACTGGATTTGACTCGATCCCCAAAAATGAGTCCCTTTCTAGTCATTTTGCCGAGGGGCTTTGAGCCAGTCATCCACATTGTTGTAGTGGCCTTGAGAGGACATGCCCTTGTTTGCGTAGGGATTCTGCAGGTTCTTGAAGGCCTGCGTGACGCCGTCCCGCCTCCTTGGATCCATGCTGGCGCCGTTGCTGGTGATGCGGGGCAGCAGGTTGGTGTAGGTGTTCTCCTGATTCTCTCTGGGATTGGGCATTGCAGGAGAGTTGCCGTCTTGTCCGGTGGAGATCTGGGGCTCCTGCTTCAGCTGGAAGCCCGTCTGCGACATCCCCCCAACCAGGCCCTTCAGGAAATCATCCCCCTCCGTGTCTTGGAAGAATGAAAAACTCCCTCCACCGCCCGAAGGTCCCGACCCGTTAAAGTTGTTCTGAACGGTGCTCAGCGCGTTGAAGTTGGTCCACATACCCGGCAGACCCTGGCTTTGGCTGCTCATGTGGTTTTGGGGATTGGATGGGAGTTCCTCCCTCTGGTGCTGCTGCTGGTGGTACAGCATTTGAGACTCGGACTGGCTCATCGCCGCCTGCTGGGGAGCGGTGTCTAAACACTGCAGGTCCCGCACCGACAGCTGAGGGAGAGTGCTCCCCTCACAGCCGCCGTGCTCCAGTCTCTGGCGGTAACCAGACTCGCAGGACGGCGGCAGCGGCTGACCTCTGTTGGCATGGAGGCTCATGGACGCCGAGGGATTTATGGTGACCGTTTCTACCGAGGGTCTTGGGTTAGGATTCATCCATGGGTTACCCATTTGTAAGTTGGAGGGCATCATCCCACTCTGAGGGGTTTGGATATACGACTGGTTGGACATGTTGAGCTGCTGCTGCATTGGACTCGGCCTGTACATGTTGGCTGCATCTGAAAACAAGAGGCGAGAGTTCAGCAGTGCTCTCCAGACTTTCATCACCATTCGAACCATGAGAGGGACACTAGTTACCTTTATGCATGATACTCTGAGGTATGGCCTTTTGTCTCTTCATCACCAGATCAGCAAAAGGACCTCCTAAAGGAAGGAAAGACTGTTAAGATACCGGATATGTGATGGTCAAGAACTCAAGTTCTTGAACGCACTTTTAGCATATGGTGTTCACTAGGGCTTGGTTGATAAAATCGATTAATCACTTCAAGCTTCATAGATCAATAATCGATCCACCAAAGTAGAGATCGATCTAACACATAAAGCTAAAGTTCGCTAGCTTGATGCTAACATATAATGGGATTTCCCACAGGATGGCTAATGCTTTTACTTGTTCTCACTTCCCAAGGGACTATAAGAGGAAACTTGCAACATTTGCTATAATCTGGCCCATCTTTCAACATTTCATGTGATTGATGTTCTTCTGTCTCTTGTTTTAAATAAATAAACAACTCTTAATTGGAAGAAGGTTGGTGTGAAATATCAAAGTGATGCAAATATCGTGAATCTTGCTCCAGGCGTTTTCTTTCACAGCTCTAATCCGATGTATGAAAGAATGCTCAATTTTCAAACGGTTGGCAAAAATACGCCATCGATATCTCACTATCGAAGTTCAACTGGTTTAACTTTCAAGCATAGACTGTATAAAGATGGACTGCTTAACCCCTCCCCTCCCGTGTTCCAAATAGGAAGAACCCGCTGGTTCCAAGAGAAATCGGTAGTTATTTCTGTCATTTCATTTGTCAGATTAACCATTCTTGCTCTGATGCTTCCTTCTTAACACGTTCTTTCTAATCCATTTTTTTTTTAAATTTCTGAGCCCGGTGTGAACATAGCACAAAACAGATGGCGTTGAGCATACTGGGCCGTCGCTCTTACCCGTCAATCCGGATATCTTCATCAAGTATTCCCGTTTACGTTTTTTCTCACTGTAGCCATAGGGGTCTATAGGGAACACAGAAGAATGTCTCAGTCATTAAAATGTTACTAAACTACATTTTTACCCACCAAAAAAAGAAGAGGGGGGAGTGTCGTACCTTTGTTGTCAGGCAGATATCTGAAGTCCATGGGTTCACTGACTTCCTGATCAGAGGGTCTGCGCAGCTGCATCTGCACTGTGACCGACTCTGTGATGGAGGTGTTGTGGTACGGCGGCGTCTTGAAGACGATCGCCACCTGTCGGTGGACGTCAGCCTGGGAGAAGGAGCCTCTGGCCTCCCAGCCGTCGCTGGAGAAGAAACGCACCTCTATGTCATCTGTAAGACAGGCAGGACGGGATGTTAGGGGGGGAAAATAGCTATTTGAGACTGAAAGAAGAAGAAAAGATCAACAAACGTGCAGGGAAGTGAGGGTTTGTACCTTTCTGAACTTTGTCGCACAGCAGGAAGATCTCATCCCCTCCTTTGACACTCCCACTGTTCTGGTTGACCCGACAAATCCTCAGCTCCGCTGTGTTTGGGGCGCCTGCAGCAATAATCAAGATAACGTCAGACGTTGTCCTGCAGCGAAGATCAAATCTGGACGTGTTTTGACTCCATGTTCATTTAGAAACTCTTTTTTTCAAAAAGAAAAAAAAAGGTCACATGTGTGCTGTCAGAAGAGGATGTGAGCCATGGTAACGGTGTTGTTTGAGGCCTGCTGAGTGCTTTATAAAGAACTTCCTCTTTCTGTGTGTGCAACATGCCTGCTAGTATTACAAGTGAACGCAGACATATACGTCTTGCAAAACTGATCATTTGGTACAAACTGTGCCTTCTATCAAATGTGCTGGTTCTGAGTCCATCGCGTCATTATTACGACCATCGGAGTTGAGAAACCAAAGGAACATTGTTTTGAAATCTGGTGGGAGCCGTCAGCTGTGTTGCCCTTCATCAAGATGTGCTGTGACTCAGACAGAGGGTCCCTGACAGGGTTCGGGTACTCACGGTTGTCGTAGATGGGGTTTGTGACGATGGGGTTGAGAGGTCGGGTGTAGTGGCCGCTCTCGTCCTGCAGGTACACCTGGATGCACAGGCGCACCACGTTCAGGTCGTACTCCTCGGTCTGCAGCAGCTGCTCCCGCGCCACTGAGGTCCAACACAAACATGAGCAGATCAGCCAAACAGTCCAGCATATGCTAGACCAGTGATCTTTATCAGACGGCATTAGTGTAAGAGAATATTTTCACAGAGGCTGAAGTGGGCGTCTGATTTTTTTCCAGTCTCCCTTAACTTTTGATGTCAAAGTTTATCTTATCTACAGCTGCTTTAGACTTTATTTATTCACTAAATATTGTGTAGGAATCATTCAAATGTGACATAGATTTTCCTTTAACCAT